>NC_052511.1:939608-1110454 GCF_014356525.2 Nilaparvata lugens
AAACCTCAATATACCATTAGAAGATCAATTCCGTATTCATACAATTTCAGAATTTGATGCTTTCAAAGCAATCCAGCATAGTCATAGGAATGCCACTGAGGCCGACAAAATCTCAATCAAATTTATCAAGAAAATGCTCTTTAAGATTGCGCTCAAGTAAAGATGAAGATAAAGCTCTAAAAGATTTTCAATAAGTCTCTTAAGAACGGATCTTTTCCTGGGAGTTGGAAGGCTGCTCTAGTTCGTCCTTTGAATAAGATTCCATTTCCCAATAGAGTTGAAGACCTTAGACCTATAAGTATTTTATCCGCACTATCAAAAGCACTAGAGAGACTCGTACATGCACAAGTTACTGAGTTCCTTGAAAAGAAAAAGAAGCTTCATAACTTCCAGTCCAGTTTTCGTAGATCTCATTCAACAGAAACTGCTCTTCTACGTGTCACTAACTCACTGATGATATTAGGTTGGCAATGGATCAAAGAAAATGTACAATCTTGACTCTTTTTGGCTTTCCCAAAGCATTTGATACTGTTGATCACAAAGTTGTTCTGAAAAAAATAGCTATTCTTGGTTTCAGTCATCAATCTATAGTTTGGTTCAATTCATATCTTACAGATAGGGAACAATGTGTCTCTCTTGGCGAGAACAGGTCGAATTGGTTAAATGTTCCACATGGTGTTCCTCAAGGTTCAATTCTAGGCCTTCTTCTTTCTACTCTGTATACAAATTATCTTCACTCTTCTATGAAATTTTCTTGTTTCCTATATGCAGATGACCTTCAAATTTATGTGAGTTCTCATATAACGAGAGTTAATGAAACCGTGGAAAAAATGAATCATGACATAAGTTCGATAGCGGAATGGACAAGGCGAAACGGGCTTAGACTCAACCCAACCAAAACACAACCCATAATTATTGGTAACTCACGTTTAGTGAACAATATCGACTTCAACTCGATACATAAAATATCTGTTAATGGTAATGTGATCCCCTACTGCAGCTCAGTGAAAAACCTAGGCATCATTATGGATATAACCTCGACTGGTCAGAACAAGTCAATAAAACCTGTAGAGAGGTTTTCTCAGCAATAGATTCACTGAAAAAATTACAAGATGTCCTTCCTAGAAGTATACGATTATTACTGGTCCAATCTCTGTTTTTTTCACATTTCACGTACTGCAACTTTGTCCTCAATGACATGCAAGTTACACTCAATGATAAAATACAGCGCTGTCAAAATATTGTCTACATTTTGTTTACTCTCTTGAACGCCATGAACATATCACCCCAGCACACATTGCTAGCTCTACCCTGAAGCTTCCCGATCAGAGACGTTTCAGAGTAATGAAACTTGTTAGAGATACTTTAAAATATGGCAATCCCAACTATTTCAAAAATGATTTAAAATTTGTTTCCGATGGTAGAAGGATAGATGCTTCCCATACAGGAATTGTTGCAAATACTCTCAGGATACCTAATCATCGAACTACTATCTATTCAAAATCGTTCCTTGTCAGTGCTTGTCGTGAATGGAATAAACTTCCCAACACTATAAGATGCATTGAGAGCCGAGCGGGCTGTATCCTGTCTTTGAAAAAGTATCTTATAGAGAAAATGACTGAGTCTGTCCAACCCTAGAGCACTGCATGACAAATATTCTAATCTCCCTCCCTTCATATTCCTCATTCCATTCATTCATCCATTTTCCACATCCCATCTCCATTTTACATAATGCATATTCATCTTTCTATTTCAAGATTTCTGTTCTTTAGTATTGTATATTGTCAATATTACTCAATCAATTTCTGAAATTTTAATTAAATCCCACCCTATAACATTTGTTTCATTTATCTAATTTTAATTATTAATGCAATATTGTATTCACTATTACTCATTCTAATTTCATTCATTCATCCATCCCATAATTCAAAGATTCAAATCAACTAGTTTTTAAATTACTAAGTTCTGAGTGAGTTCTTTCAAGTTGATTAAGATTAAGCTCTAATGTTTTGTACATATTATAATTTTGAATTTATTTACATTCTTTAGAAAATCAAAGAATATAAATTGCACACAATGAAATTCCATACTTGTTATTAGTATAGACATGAATATATATATATATATATATATATATATATATTATATATATATATATATATATATAGTACTCATTTAAAAATGGCAAATTCACAATGAGTTCAAGTTCTGAATGTAAAGGCGGATTGAATCAGTTGCTCTGCAGCATCCCTGTCAATTCCTAATAACCATCTACATGTTGCTTGTAGGTGTTAATACTGTAATTATCCGACTGTTTTAAATGATTGGGAACGTTTCTATACAATATATGACAAATGTATTTACTATTATTTTTCAAGCAGTTGTGTAGGAGTCGGGGATGGGCAATACCAAAAATCAATTAGATTTCTTGTATTATGAGTAAGAACTTAGTTATTGAAAATGAAGTGTTTGTTGTATTATATGTAACTCATCAAGACTCGTAAAGCTTTATAATAGTCTTGCCTGAGACATGTTTTGATGATTGCTCTCTAAGCCACCGACACCGACTCCAAGGCAAACGAGCATGTTTGCGCCACCCCAAGCTATCATACCATACGTCCCAAATGATAACTGACTGGATATATTTATGCGTAGTACGCCACCCGCATTTGATGAAGAGGGAGGACTTATCTTAGCTGTCTCAAAGAATATATAGTTTTGCGCACTCGCTGATCATGTAGAGAATAATAAATGAACAGTATTGATTAATTGATACCGCAGATAATCAAACACTTTCTGCTGTGATTTTCTTGAGAATGATAAAACTCTGGTCATTTTCCGATTAATATTGATAATTTGAAATAACATCTGAACCTTTTCATATATGATATAGCACCGAACACCAATAAATAATCGATCCACGAATCCATGAAAAGTTGACAGCTTATGGCCATCGTTGTAACCACTGAATCCCATGATGATACTCTGTACTGTTAATAGTGCGGTTGTGTGTGAGAAAATCCACCGCAATCCCCAAATGAGACTAGTTCCATTGGTACATTGTGGCGAACTTCAAATATCGACTGCAATGAATTCTGTCATTGAGTCTATAGAACGAAATTGTATTGTTCAGCCTCCGATATCATGGCTACAATCATCATAATTACTGGCTCAGAATTCATTGTGTGAATGTTCAGTATGAATAGTTAGTGATATTTTCTAATGAAAATGTTCATAATGGCGATAATAATCAGAGGTTGGCGTTAATTATGGTATTGGGTGAAAAGCAGAAATCAATGCGACTATAAGAACCATGCTCCTTGTTTATATGAATAGCATGAATATACGAGAGTATATTGAGTCGTATTGTGGGAGTTATCAATAAATTTTAACGATAAATACAATATTACTGATACTGTAGTCATACAGTATCGAGTAGACAATATAATGAAATATAGGTCAGAGTGTTTTACCGGTATTGCATTTATGTTTCCGTTTAAATAGAGTAACAAGTAACAAGAATTAGTAACAAGAGTAGTCAAGAGGATTCAACTTCGAATGAAGACTTTCCTGAACTAGTATGATCGTGGAGTCGATAATGAAGAATAATTATTCATGATTGATGTGTGAGGAAGTTCATTGACGAGCGAAGTGAGGTCTTAGATTCTTATCAGCGCTTTTGCTTTCCCTCCAGTTTGTATGCTCCGTATATGAGGCCAAACACGACAACAGATTCTCATTAAATTTGACTGGAATGTCCTATTTTGAATTGTGACTTGATGCATGTTTAAGCAGTAAGTATTATTTAAATTTTGCATCACAAGGATAATATGAAAGGGGAAGGAATTTCCTCCCTACTACAATATTATTATATACTAGGTTTTTATAGACCATAGATTATATTATCATATTCTTATATTAATTCAGAACATAGGATGATTCATTCACAGTCATTCATAATTTACTGTCATTCGTGGGTTTCGTTACTTTGTCGTATATGCTCTAAATTTACGAGTATTCATTTGATTTTGAAGACAAAAGGTAACCTCATTTTGTCTCTATATGAAAAAGTCAGATTAAAATACGAAAATATTTATAGTATCAAAAAATGTTGCAATCACAGAGCAAGTTGAATATTTATGAAAAGAATAGAAACATGAAAATCTCAGCGATTTAGTGAGTTGTTTAAGAAAAAATATTCAGGTTTCTAAATTCAAATCGTCTAAATAAAAAACTGAGAGACTCTGGCTCCAGTTAGGCCTTACTATAGCACATAAGAATTTGTGTCTATCATCACCTATGTTATCAGATCGGATTCAAAGTCACGAGTTGACAAAATTCGACACCTCACAAACTTTGAATCCGATCACGAACCAGTAGTCACGTCACCTAATATTTCAGTATTTCACTTTACAGGGTTAGGAAAACAGCTCCATATTTTTCTCTCATTAACCCTTTGAAGTGTTTCTTTTGGAACTCAGAGGTATTTGATATATTGAACGACTTTTGCAAATATGATATTATGGACAACGAGTAGATATGATGATTATGAGCTGTTGTTGAATGAAAAGGCTAAAATTGTCACCGACTGGCATCCTGCAATCCTGAGCCGGGAGGCGCTTAACGTCAATTATTGGTCGGATTTGTCGGGGGAGGGGGTGAGGACAGTCCAATTTGGGAGAGCAGGTGTGCTGACTGGACCCGATTAGAACCCACGTTTAATTACTTTATCCCAAGTAACAGTTACATGGACTGTGCAGATAAGCTGATTGTCTGCACTGATGGTGATAAGACCTTGCTAAACCATACCTCAGCATGATCTTCACCGAATTTGACATCCCAATTCCGGGAAGTTTTGTGAATTGAGGTATCAATGCCGACAAAAATCATGCATCATTGATACAATGGCTTCAATACATTTCAACGTTCAATTCACATGGATGCTACTTGAGCTGATTATTTATTCATTCTGACGAAAGCACGGAACCAGAACAGAGTTTAGTAAAACCAAGTATATGAGAGTAACCACTTCACAATCAAGTGGTCAACTTCACAATCTAGAAATATCTTCTATCTCATTTATCTCAATTATACACTCCATGCGATAATTCAATAAATAAGCTTTCTGCCATGTCTTCCTTGATTCTGGATTTTGATAGTCAGAGTAGGAAAAGTCTAACGAATGAGAGGAATCAATATATTCGGAGAAATTCAGGTGATTCTCAATTGAATAATATTGTTTCAGTTGGTTGCAATAAGTAAATCACGATTCCTCCATCGCATCGGGTTCAATAACAATACTGATTCCTCCATGACCTCTCCTCAATGTTTTGATTGTTAAATTTTTTTTCAATATTCACTATATATAGCGACTTCAGTTATGTCGCTTCTGGCACCCAAATCGCCACCTTTCCTTATTTATCCAGTCTCCTTCAAAGGGACCTCTACTCTCCATTTGAATGTGGACATTGGATACCCACTCCTTTCGCGGTCTTCCACGCCTATTTCTGTTCGCTGGTACCCAATTCCATACTTTTAAAGGAAGTCATCCTTCATTCATTCTGCGCAGGTGTCCATACCATTCTAATAGTTTCTCTCCAATGAAATCCATTATTGTGTTTTTTTGCGCTCATTCTCTCTCTTATGATATTATTCCTGATTCGATCCAGCAACGTCAATCCTAAACTCCTCCTCCAGTACATCATTTCAGCTGAAAGAAGTTTTTGAGAAGTTAATTTGTCCACACACTACACTTCTGACCCATACGTCATGACCGGCTCAATCACTGCCTGGTATAAACTTTTTTTTGTATTTTTGTTTATGTTTTTATTCCATAGGATTGGATGTAGTGCTTTTATCATATTTTTTACCTCCCTTATCTTCCCCATGATATCCACTCTATCCCTTCCATCATCACTAATAACAATGCCGTGGTACTTGTACTCCTTAAAATTTCTAGTCAATCCATTTTCATAATAAGAAAACAAGGATATTGTCCTTATTATGGAGAGATTTCACAACATCACCATCAATTCTACTAATTTTATTTTTGATCCATTTTCAGTTTAAATATCCTGTCCTGTGCCTCGGAACTGCATATAGTGTGTCTTTTCTGTGTTAACCTCCAAGCCCCATTTTTTGTATTCTTCTATCAATTTTATTATCATATAGGTCATGTCCTGATGATCTTCTGCTGAAACTAACTGATCATCATGCTTAAAATCCCACTAACATTGAATTATGATGGAAATTTTCCCCGAGGGTTAAGAAATATTGTTTTCATCAGCATTAATGGAAAAAATACCGAGTGACTTATATAGCTGTCTCTGGACTTATTATATTATGACTAACTTGATCTTGGAAAAATGTTTATTCTTTCAAACTATTCCAAAGCAGTACGAATGAATCAATCAACTTCCATCCAGGAAGCATCAACGATTCTCAGGTAATAACATCTTACGAACACTTATGTCATGCGTGATAAAAAGTTTAGTTTCTGTTGATCAGGTTCTAGTGAATATTTTACAATGAATTTCACAAGTCTAACATACCGACTTGTGATAGTTGAATCTCACATTTGATAGAAATATAGTCACTGGAGTTCAGTATAATGGGAATTGATAGACTCAAGCGTAGGCTTACTGAGTTAGTTGAGAGTTCAACTATTGAGATCACTGGAATAGTTGAGGTTCATTGAAGCTGATAGTTAAATTTGTATTGAGACGTGTAACTACTCACTTGAAGTCACTCTCAATCAATTGATCTTATCACTCGTGGTACAAGTGCAAAGTTTTATACTGTACTACTAAACTAGATATACTAGATTTATCCAGTTCATATAACAATTTGTACGGGGATGTAGCAGATATTATCTCTCACGTTACATGAAAGCAATAATTTAAACTGATATTTAGCGCAGGAGAAGATTGTTTACAGTGAGATTATAGATCTCATCTTATAATTCACAAAGCTTTCCCTTCTGGTGTACATCATTAGATTAGTTCGAGGTCATGCATAAATAACACATCAGTTGCAGGAACCGACGATCATTACAATACTAGTAAATCTTGGAGAACTAGAATTGAAAGCATCTAGCAATAACGATGAACATTGCAGTTTCCCGAACAGCTAGGGGGTAGCTCATTGCAGAACGATCTCGGCAAAGTCCAAAGCGAGGGGGCGGGATACAATCGATAGTCTTCGGAGGATTAGGGGGGTGTCTGGGGGGACTCACCTCCTCGAGGGTACCCCATTTTTTTCCTCGGCTTTTGTTTTTGCCGCGGCGTCAAATCCACCCTTCCCTACAACTCCCCGCTGCCAACACCTCACCCCATTTACACCAAACCAACGAACGGGTAAATATTGTTGCAGGAACAGTGGCCACTGGAGCTTGTCTCCGGCACCAATCTACTGGTTTAGCTGGAATCAACTTATGATAATATTTGGCTTTTATACTAAATTTCGTCTTATTTCTGGAGAAGAACTCTCTCAAATAGATTTCTTAACAGCTGGCATTTTCCGCTTCCACAAGGAATTTGTGGCCAAGTGTTGACTCGTAGAATAAACCTAAATGCGTTGACATACAACTTTCCCACCATGATAATATTCTGATATTCGAATATCAGATAATTTCTGAAGACGTAATTTGGTAGTTCTAATAATATTCGAAGAATTGAAAAGTTTGATTTTTGAGATTCATAATTTGATTGTAATAATTGAAGAAGAAATATATTGAAATCCCTCATTGTGATTCACTTCCAACTTCCAGCATTCCATATTATGAATAAGAAGGTCATGCTTCCCATTTGAAAAATACTAACAGTTTGCAGTGGAAATCACTATAATATAATAGTACAGTACATTTACTTTCTCTGTAGCTGTTGATTATATTATTCTCTATTGATAAAATGATTGACCACGACAATCCAATAGCATTGACATGGCCATTTTTCATGGATTAGTACTACAGGCAGTACAATCTGTTTCGACTATGGTTCTTCGTAATGTCCTACATTCACCTATTCATGTTTTTGATTTCATGAATTCAGAATCATTATCCTTCTAATTTCTGTTTAATTCATTGATTTTTTCTAGAATATTCTTTGTTTTTATATAATATATTATTCTGTAGATCATTCTCTTGAAATCTGGTCCTGTTGGAATATTTTTTGTATTTCTATTCTGTTCTTGGCATTGAACAGTATTTGCTTGAATATTATACGAGACATTTAATTTTTGCCTTCTTGATCAGTACATTTTCATTCATTTTCTCCAAGAGACTTTTCTTATTGACTTTGTAATTTGAAGGTTTTCTTAACAAACTTCATTAGCATTCTATTTTTATGATTGAATTCATTCATTTCTATCTTTCTTCGATGGCTATTGATTGATCAATAAATGATTGGATCAATTATATTGAATGCTCAATAATATATATCTGTTTATACGAGAAATAAAGTTTTGCATTCACTGGTTGCAGCTTACATTATATTAAAATATTTTTGTTGAAGTACATAGAAGGTTGCCAATTTATAACTTGTTGTGAGATTCTTCAATCCTCCCAATCTTAATCTTAGTAGACTTATCAGTATCCAAATATAACTCAACTATCTCTCAATTAAAATACATACTATCCCAGTTTCTATTCTCATTAAATATTTCTCGAAGATATGTATTCTAACAAATATGTAAGACCTCATTAATGAACTGAAATCAGTTTTTGATGATCACTCAAACCTACTTAAATTATGTCATATCAACGCCCAATACCTGCCAGCTCATTTTGACGAGTTAAGGTTAATGTTCTCTACGGTCTCGGTGGATGTTATTTCTATTAGTGAGACATTCTTGAAACCCAGCCTCTCTACAGAATACTTCAATGTTCCTGGCTATATCTTATTTAGAAATGACTGGATCGGCAAGGGTGGAGGAGGTGTTGCTGTATAATTATATTCGGTCTCAATCCGCTGCCAAGGTAATTGCATCATCTCCTCAATTTTACTCATGTTCACCCGAGTTTCTCATGACTAAAGTCAATATTGGACAAGATACTTTGCTGATTGTTGCTGTATATCGTCCGCCCAAGGCGGTAGATTGTCTATTCTAGAGGATGCGCTACTAGATGTAATGCACCAGTATCAGCATATAATTGCTTTTTGAGATTTCAATGCTGTTCAGGTGAAAAATAATACCTTTGAGAGCAGACAAGTGAGAACACTCTTTGAGTCGTTGAATATGGAAATACTCAATAAAACTTCACACTGACACTTGTCATTCCCTACTCGATCTTACTATTATTAGTGATCCAGATTTTGTTATGGCTAATGGACAAATACCATTTTGTATGTCGGGTCATGATCTGATTCATGTTATAATATCGTCTGGAGCATGAAGTGAGATACACGCCAAAGATTAAGGGCAGGAACCTAAAAACAATGATTTAGATCGCTGTCTCGCTGATGCTGTGGAGAAGTCTTGGCATGATATTGTGAATATGAATAATATTGATGACAAGGTAGAGGCCTCCAATCCAATGATTTTCTCAATCTTTGACGAACTTGCACCAGTGCAGGATGTGAAGGTTCACCACAGGCCATGTTCCTGGTTCAACAGAGAAATATCCCTTCCGAGACAAGAGAGAGATAAACCTAGGCGTATCCCTCTCAGGACTGGTTAAAATGCAGACTTTGTGCGTTACAAAGCTTTGAGAAACAGGTTGAGGTCTGTCTGTCGTAGAGCTAAGATAGATTACTATCGTCAACTTTTTGAGGAAAGGCAGTCCACTTCAGAGCTGTGGAGGATCATTCGAAAAGTCGAGGTTATACCACTCAAGTCCAAGTCCACTGCTGTTGATGTTCCTCTGGAACAGCTCAATGAATTCTTGTCTACTCCATCTCCGCCTTATTCATTTGCTCACTACTCACTGAACTCAATCATGATTAATCAATTTAGTCACACACTTTCGCAGGATAAATTGTTCTTCTCATATGTCTTTCCTGAAACAGTCTCCTCCGCTATTCTCTCAATTGAAAAAATAATAAAGGTATTGATAATATACCTATTTCATTTGAAAAGATTATTTCACCAATTATCATTCCTGCTATCACACATCTATTCAATTTCTCTCCCCAAATGAGAGTTTTCCCCTCTCTTTGGAAGCAATCATTGTGATATGTCCAGTTCCAAAAAATAATAATCCCACTACTCCACAAGATTTCCGACCTATAAAGATAGTTTGTAGTAATTCCAAGGCACTGGAGAGAGTAGTGCATGAACAGTTGTCAATGTACCTTCAACTTCTTTGATAAAACTCAGTTTGGTTACCGCCCTTTCCACAGCACAACTACAGCACTATTAAAAATCACTGATGACATTCAAAATTCAATGGATCATCGTTCTTTCACTCTTGTTGTATCATTTGATTTCACAAAAGCTTTCGATAATATCAGTCATTCAATCTAACTGCATAAACTCTTTTTTCAGTGTGGTCTATCATTTTCTTGTGTTTCCTGGTTCAATTCCTACCTTACTGATAGGTACCAGTTTGTTAGAGTGGCTGAGGAGAAAATGTTCAGGTGGCTGCCAGTTGTTGCAGAGGTCCCATAGGGCACAATCCTTGGCCCTCTTCTTTTCTCTTCTTCTTCTTCTATATGCCGGCTCCGCGACGGAGATTGGCGATCATCAATGCAATTTTTATTCTATTGACTGCAGCTCGGAACAGAGATGTTGAGTCAATGTTGAACCCTCTCTCTCAGGTTCTTCAATCAGGATGTTCTCCTTCTTCCAAGCCGGCGTCTTCCTTCAATCTCGCCCTCCATTATCAACTGCAGGAATCTGTACTTCTCATTGCGCATCACATGTCCAAAATACTGAAGCTTCTGACTCTTAATACAGTAAAGAACCTCCACTGTCAACCCAATTCGTTCCAATACCTCAGAATTCCTCACCCTTTCTGTCCATGAAATAAGAAGAATGTGCCGATACAACCACAGTTCAAACGCCTGCAGCTTTGCCTCCAATGCCTTCGTTAATGTCCATCCCTCATGCCCATACAACAACACTGGAATGATGTAGCACTTTAACAAACGAATTCTAGTCTTGAGAGCAAGGTTCCAATTGCATAATACCCCTCTCATTCTGAAAAATGCTGCCCTTGCCTGCTCAATCCTACTCCTTACTTCCTGGTAGAAATCCTATTTCTCATTGACACAACATCCAAGATATTTGAAGCTTTGTACACGTTTCACCAACTTACCAGCAATTCTCACTGTTGCCTCGACACGTTCTCTGCTAACAACCATGAACATTGTTCTGTATACATTCATACACAATCCATACTTATTGCTGGTTGTATTCACATGATTCAACAGCAGTTGGAGATCATCTGCACTTCCAGTCAACAACACTGTGTCATCCGCATACCTGAGATTATTCACAACTTCACCGTTGACAACCAGTCCACATGTGCATCCATCAAGAGCCTGTGACAACACACAGCCCTATCTTACCCCTCTACGAACTTCTACTTCTTTTGACAACTCCTTATCCAATTGGACATTTGCTGTCTGGTTCCAGTAGAGATTGGCAATAATTCTGACATCCCGATTGTCCAACCCCATTTGCTTTAAGATCTCCAGCATTTTGGTGTGCTGTACTCGATCAAAAGCCTTCTCATAATCAATGAAGCATAAATATACATCCTTGTTCATATCTTGGCATCTTTGAACCAGGACTTGCATTGCAAACAAGGCATCCCTTGTGCCTAATCCCCCTCTGAAACCAAATTGAGTGTCAGCCATTACTTCTTCACATTTACAAAAAATCCGCCCATGTATGATTTTCAGGAAGAGCTTGAGTATATGACTCATCAAACTGATTGTTCGATATTCCTCACATCGCCTTGCATTTGGCTTCTTTGGGATTGGAATGAAGGTTGAGCCAGTCCTCTGGAATCTTCCCGGTCTGGTAGATTTTATTGAATAACAAGACAAGATTATCAATCTCTTTGTCACTCAGGGTCTTCAGTACTTCAGCATGCACTTCTGACGGTCCTGGAGCTTTACCGGCCTTCATATTGTGGACAACCCTGATAACCTCCTCTCGAAGTATAGCAGGTCCTGTGTCTGCCTCATTGAATCCATGATTTATGACCCTGTCATCCTCAAATAGCCTTTGCACATAGTCTTCCCATGTCTTCAACTGTTCAGTAGTATTGGCAATTATGTTCTGTGTCTCATCCATCAAAAATCCCCTGCTCTGTTTTAGCCTTCTTCCAGTCAGTTTATTGATCCTCTCGTACATATTATGCAAATCATGTTTGCTCTGAAGCTCCTCAATCTCACTGCACTTTTCAATTATCCACTGATCCATAGCCTCTCTGATCTTGTTGCGAATTATTCTCTGCAAGTTGGTGTATTGCACATGATCCCGTCCTTTGCATATTCGTCTTTGGTCTACAAGGTTCAAAATGTCACTTGTCATCCATTGTTTATGAGCTTGCTCCTTCTCAGCCCGCAAATGTTTCTTTGCAACATCAATCATCACATTCTTGACCTCTCTCCAATGCACTTCTACTTCAGTGCGCTCATCTATTGCCCTCAAGCCTCCCGCCAAGTCTTGATGAACCAATTCACTAAGAGCAACCTGTTTAAGTTTTGTCACATCAATTCTTGGTTTTATTGAGCGCTTTGGGATTGAACGTAATCTAATTCTTAGCTTTCCTATCACAGGAATATGGTCTGACTCAATATCTGCTCCTGGATAAGTTTTTACAGACATAATACTATTTCGAAACCTTCTGTTTACCATAATATAGTCAATCTGATTACGGACCAATATTTCATCATTGTCCTGTGGCGACTTCCAGGTGTATAACCTGCGATGTGGTAGCTTGTACATGGTGTTCATGACTACCAAATCCTTTTCCTGACAAAATTGTATCAATCTGTCCCCTCGTTCATTCCGCAATCCCAGCTCAAAGTCTCCCACTACACCATCTACCTTCCCCTCACCAACCTTGACATTGAAGTCTCCCATCACAATATTGACTTGATGAGGATTTGTGAGTCGTAAAACCGTGTTAATTTCTGCATAGAAACCCTCAATCACCCCATCATCAGCATCTGCTGTGGGCGCATACACTTGAATAATATTTAGGTAAACTGGCTTAGTCTGAATCTGAAGCAGCATGACTCTATCAGAAAGGGGGACGAAACTTCCAACGCATCCACTGACTCTCTTAGAAACTATCACTGCAACTCCACTTCGATGATTCACCTCCGTATTTCCTGAATGATACACTGTATAACCTCCGCTGGTACTTATTCCACTTCCAGACCATCACATTTCACTTATACCAAGAATGTCCATACCCAACCTTTCCATCTCGCGGGTTGTATTTCCAAGCTTGCCCGCCTTAAACATGCTTGGAACGTTCCATGTACCCATGTTAATGGTTCCTCCTCTCATATCTTTGTTCGCAACTGTTCCCCCCGGAGATCCGAATGGGTAACTTGAAACTCCGGAATATTTAATATTGAATACAGACATGATGATTCCACTAGGGAAAATAATGCAGTGATTTCCCGTTGCCTTCTGCATTCTTATGCCGTTGATCAGTATGATTCTTCCACCTTTAAGAGCAATTTCTCCCTCTATGAACAAAAGAGTGCCCAGATTTCTTCAGTCTCCTCCACCCGAAGCTGTTGGACTGCAAGAAATGGATTGCTTATACCGAAAATCATTCGGTTGTAGCCGCTCAATCTGAGACAGGCGCTACCTGTGCTAGTTTTGGTCCGCCCCGGACCTTTCTTTTCTCTATCTATGTAAATAACCTTCCTCTGATTTTTCGTGATTTGTCTTATCATATTTATGCTGATGATCTTGTTTACTACAGTCGCATTCCTTCTGGTCACTTCTCTCATGCTGATGATGCTGTGGCTGCCATGAATGTTAATATAGGATATTTGATTGTATGGGCAAAGGCGCATTGCTTCAGTCTCAATGCCAGGAAATGCAAAAGTAAAATTGTTGCTTATGGCAGACTGTACAATCAACTAGACTTCAATGCAGTGTCCAAAGTAATGCTAGATGGCCATGTACTCCAGTATGAGAAATGTTTCACGGTTCTAGGAGTTTTCATAGATAATAATCTTAATTATTGGACCTATCATATCACCTTATCAAGGAGGATTTTTTCCACAATGCATCAATTCAAGAGGTTGAGGAATTTTCTCCCAACGAACCTTCGTGTTACACTCGTTCGAAGTCCTGTCCATTGTGGACTATGGCGGCATGGTCTACAATGACATGACTGAGGAGCTTAATATAAAATTGCAGCGTGCATTGAACTATGCAGTTGGGTTCATATATGCAAGAAGGGATGACCATATCACACCTTTCTATAGGAGACTGCAATGACTGAAACTGAAGGACCGGAGACAATACTTCATTATGTTTTGTATATCACTTGTATATCACTAGTTGTCGAGGGCAAGTGTCCGCAGTATCTGAAAGAGAGACTCACCCCTCTTGCGCACATCCACCACAGAAACACACGGCAACACCAGTATTTCCTACAAATTCCACTCCACCGCACAGTTATGTACAACTCCTCTTTTACTGTAGTAGCGTCCCGACTGTGGAACAATCTATCACCTGCGTTGATTTTCTCACCAAACTCATATTTGTTCAAATCAAGGCTTTTGTCATCATTAATAAATGATACCTCAGCATAAGGTCATTATGATTGGCAGGGTTTGGTGCATTCTTGCTCTCATTTCATTGCTCCTATTTCATGCACAGTTTCATAATTACTTCTCTTCTTCTTGAATAAAAGTCTGATAACAATGTTTTGCAATAGGACCACCTTCATAGTTTATTTCTTACCTATTTCATCTACCCTCTTTTGTATTGTATTATGAAGTTTAATTTTTCATGGTATACTTTCATGATAAGTTTCATTCCACATGGATGCAACTAACAACTTCAGTTTGCTAATGTGATCTAGTATAGTGTTGATGGCTCAATATATACAATATTATTTTCTTCAATATTTGTAATCGATTAATGATGCTGAACTGTGAATAATTATTTATTTCTTAAGTTTGATTTGATTTTATATTGTCAATTTTTGTAAATGTTACCATAGGCAACAGCCTTGTAACAATCTATATAAATGAAAATCGAGCCTCAAATTTTGGCATTCAATAACTTTTTATGTGTGAATTTGAATTTTTTTTTTACAGTTGTGTCCGTTATGTTCAGGACCAGGCTTATTGACTATCAAATGTATAACTCGACTTCAGGACTCTTTCCTACGGTCCTTAAAATTTCGCATGTTATCCTTATGGGAGAAGATTTGTGAGCTGGCCACACACAGAAATAAAAATCAGCTGTTATAATAATTGAGTCATACAACAGCCGTCGGTAGATAGTAGACAAGCGTGTGTGCTGCTCCATAACCGCCCATGCATTTTATTCTAAAAGCACCGACTAAAAACAAAATGACTGTTCTATGTGTAACCATCCAGCAGTGCGGCCTCAGATTAAATACTTACATGCTCTAAAGATGTTGCTTTGTTTCGAATAATTATGCTGTCTTCGGTGTTCAGAATTAATTGATTTTTAGTGAATTATTCATTTTGTAATTGGAAATTCATCTATAAATAAAATGCCGCATCGCGCCTCCTCAGGTGTGCATCCAGCTGAAGTTTATCATGAGATGCATTAAACTATTCGGCGGTACGAAGTTCGCCGGGTCAGCTAGTTATCAATAAATATCTTATGATAATTGAGGAATTCAATCTTCTGTAATAATTTATTCTCGATATTGTGAAAAATGGAAAAATTTTATTCTTGTTATTGAAAACGTTGAATACACAGAAATATGAAAACAATCAAACCTTCATAGCTTGAGATTGAGAACATCCATCAATAGACCTCATACAGCCCTAATAATGCCAATTCTATTATCTTTATTTTTGCTTTATTCACATAACCAGTTCTATCTATGCTCTGAATGATTTGAAAATATTGAACACTCAATAGGTTGTTAATCTATTGCTAAATTCTCCTATGTTTTAGCTTTGTTGTTCCAAGTTTACTTGATTTCTCTCTTTTCAACCACTTAATATAATGTTACAGCTTTGAAGAATTCCATTGGAAAATCGGAGCAAACAATAGGGAAACTGACTTTTGAAGCTGGAGAAATGATGTTTAAGGAGCAGAATATGATCGATGGCGTCAGACAGCAGTCAATACACTTTGTATCTGCTCCAGAAGTTATTTACTCTTGCTGGTCTACACTCGGTTTCCAAAAGAGAAAGTAAACATCATGCTTCCACTCTGCTAAAATGAATCTGTCGTAATTTCCAGTATCATATTCCAAGAATGATGTGAGAAGATGTATCTCTATATTTCAAAGTGCTATATCTAGTGCAAGTGGTAGGGGATGGAAGAAGTTCGTATGTGGTAAGATGTGCATTCTAAACTTGGAAAAAAATTATTTGTTATTACATGATGGAGAATTTTCATTCTCCTGAAGTGTTTGTGATAAATCTACATCTGAGAAGTGATTATCATATCCAATTCTATTCATACTTCCACTGACAATATTATTTATCCTTCACTTCTAATATTCGACATAATAATAATATATATTGATATTACAATTCAAATATGATAATGATATCATATTATTATATTACATTATAGTATCATCGTCGTGAATAGACTATATAGAAGTTCGAATTCATCATCGTTATATGTGGGAAACAATCCCAATAAAATATCTCAATTCCCATTCCAGTTCTAATTTCTTCCAGGCCATTTGCATCTTCAAACAAATGGAATTGTATAGCTGGAGAAGCACTTTACTCGAGCGCAAGTAACTATGAGTACAAGTGAATTGTACTGTGTACGTGTACTTTTCATGTACAGTCACGTGATGTCATCCAATCGAAGTTCCATTTTCAACGTTTTGGAGAGAGTTATCATTTTCTGGAGGACTGTTTCTTGATGAGCCACCCGCCTTGAACATCGTTTGTCATGTACTTCATGAGAAGCCATTAAGTCCAGTGGGCACCTTATGGCATCCCACGTAGCGAAATGCATTATGGCAAAGAAAGTTCCATTTCTGGCCTGGCGACATTTCTTTTGTCAGTTAGAGTGCTTCTGTCCAGACTGAATGAAGGAGAAACTTGATGTGGGTCTCTGCGATCATTCTTGTTTCACATTGCTTGGTCTCGAACTGTCATTATCTCTTATGTTTGCGATTTTTCTCTTCTGACATCAGTTCTGAGATATACCGCAATAACGCATTTCAATAGCTCTGAATGAGAGTACGGTATTAGAAATTACAGATAATATTGAAATTTCTCTAAAGAAAAAGATTGGAGTTGAAGATTATGTATTTTGATTATTCAAAATGAGTATGTTTTTCATGTACCTTACGTTGTTCTTGGATATCAAATCAAAAGAGATAAGGAATAGAAAAAATAGATTTGAGAGAGGGTCAAAATTCGCGGGTTTTGAGGTTAAACCATTGAATAATTCTCAATAAAACTTCATGAATGTCTGGAAAACGTTTAATAGATATTTCACTGTAAATTAGTCAACTGGAATTTTTCTCCCGTTGAGAGAATACTACAAAAGGGAATTCTAGTTGTTGTGAATCAATTTTTTCCAAGTGAAACAAAAATGTAGCTTTAATTTCTTTGAAGCTTAGTTTGGAGCATGTAGCCAGTAAATGAGGTTCAATGAAATCTCAGGAAGTTCAATAATGCTTCCAAAATCGTTGCTATGATAATAGAAGAGACTTTATCTAATGAGGGCACTATTGAGTGTTATACAGTATATTGGAGCATTATCATGCTGAAAAAAGTGAGAAGGTTTTCCTAGGACTGGGAAAACTCACACGGTCTCACGCCTTTGATAACTCACTCTCAGTATAAAACAACTATGGATTTTCTTACGTATAGAAGGCTACTGATGTGTATCATCTTCTTGCAATAAATGCTCAAGGTGCTTAGTTCAAAGTTCGAAATATTCTATCAAGAAACCCGTTTCTACATTTTCAAACTCAAAATACACATTGCAGAATTACATCACTTTATTTTCAGAGTGCCGACGAAATTCTATAGAAACAGACTCTCACAATTTCTTTTGTAGTTTACTCGTGTTCCACAAAAACTAAAGAGCTGGGCGTCAAGTAGAAGAGTATAAGTAGGAGAAGATAAAACTGGGGTTGGGGAGAAGAGTAATGGAAGAGCGGATCTAAAGAACGGAAGTAGAGTGGTCGAACTTCAAGTAAGCGGGAAGAGCCCAATTTTTAAAAATTCAGCGAACCTGCCCTTTCTCTGTTGAAGAAACCCCGCGGGAAGGTACACAAGATGAGGGTATTCCCTTCCCTTCCCTGGCTTGTAATGACTCTTTCAGGGTCGAAAATAGCTTTCTCGCCAGCACCCTTCCACCATTGCTCTCAGATTTTCGCTAATGTTGATTATAATGACTATGCTCATGGTTATAGCTGTGATTACTCTTCTACTTTATTTCTCCTTCCCAAATATTTTCCGTTCGACGACTTCCGTAATCGTTTCCTTGGAGAATTTAAACTGATATTGACACCGAGAAGTGATGAAGAGGTTTTCTATAATTGGGTGAGATAAGAAAGAGAGGTACTGAAGTAGGTTTACACAGTGACTCACAACATGAAATCTAAATTTTCTCATAAAAAATCTACTCCTCAATTCTATAATGGAAAATGATTGAGAGGAAGAGTAGTAAATGAGAAGGCACATACAAAGATAAGATCTACATTTTGAGGCACAACAGAGATCTTCACTGACTTCACTTATATAGTACGTACTATGATTTATTCCGAGTTGATACCTAGTGAATCTTGTGGCTCTTTTGTTAACCAATATTAATTTGGAACAATCATCAAGACGTTTTTCGTGTCTAAGATTTGTTAGATGAAACATGTTTCCTCAATTTTGAACATTGAATTCTGAGAATATTTTATTGAACAAGATATGCTGGTAGACTGCTATCAGAAAGACAAATATTATTATCATGGCCACACAATACCAATAATCCAATTATCATGTTAAACCGGTAAACGCTACTTCTTTATTCCATTCACATTCTTATTGAATATAAATTCTATCTGAACTGTGCTTTTTTCTCATCAAAAAAACGGAAGAATACTTGAATTATCAATGAATTGACCACAATGAATAAACATCCATTGTAATTGACCACTATTCAGTGATATTTTTCTTACCATGAAGATGTAATAGAATCACTTCCCATTCTTCAATAACAAATTATCAATTCGGTTGTCATAATGATCAACTCATCCAATCACATTCATAATCATATTATCTGTTTGAAAGACATAAACATATTATATCGCTTTGTAAAGGCTTTAGAAGTTCCATTTATTAGAATTATTTGCTTTTTTAACTTGATTATTCTTGATTATTTTAGTCATTCTTTTCACATCATAGTCGATTTGCATTTTTCTGACATAACTATTATCTCTCAAGCTATTCGAACATGCAAAACTCCTCAACAGAGGTTCTTATACAGCAACTACAATGCACACCATTTCAATGCAAATGCAAAGCAGCCTTCAACAAATTTACATCGCCACATTCATCTTTAAACGTTTTCTAATCGAATCAAATTCGCATTTCTGCACCTGAAAAGTTTCTATTTCTGAGCTCCGCAGCGAAGTCTGGCTGATTTCTTTTCCGAAATAAGAGGTTTCCCGTCTGGCATTATTATTATATCAAGAGTCCGCTTCCTGCTCTTGGAAATGAATGCAGAAGAGTAAAAAGAGTTATTTATCCAGACTTTCAGAAGAAAATCGATTCACTGCTTTTCTAGTTTTGAAGTGTAATTTCACGGTTGAATATCTTAAACTGATTATGGAATGAAAATGAGTAAATTATTGATTTCCATTCAAATTTTAACTTTCTCCTCACTCCGATGTTCACTACTTTATTAACTATATGCTGTAATTAATCATGCCAAGATAAGTGTTCTAGATCAACACTATAGATGATTAGCAATGATCATAATCAGAAAAACAATTATGCAGTTCCTGTTCAGTGTGCACTATTATGCTGTTTCGGACAAAATGAGAAAAAATATTCTGTGTGATATTCTGTCCATGTTTGCACCAGCTATCTTCATGATAATCTTCAATTTTTTCTTCTTTTCTGATGATTTGTGAATGTGATATTGACGATATTGAAGTAGGTATTCTCCATATTGAAACGAATCGCTTGAAATGTATGTCAAGTAGATTTTATAATAGTTTACTTTTTTTCGGTTATTGAGAAGTATTGTTAATGGTTTAACAACCGAAGCACGCTACTTATTGTTCCAATAGAAGATTTGTTTGACAATTTCGAGTATTCCTATGCCATTTCATGCCCAGTCAATCTTAGTATTGAGTAGGGATGGGTATCGAAAGACAAAACATCGATGTTTTGAACATCGATGTTTTTTTTCATCCTAACATCGATAAGTGAAAAACATCGAACAGTAAACATCGATGTTTTTGAACATCGATGTTTTTAAACATCGTTTATCGCCCTACGTTTTTATGGATGATACTATTAGTCCAGTCAATATAGACATAAAAAAGGGGGTTTGCTTGCAATTTATATTGTAGTTCTGTTCTGATTTTTTAATATATTATTTGGGTACATAAGAGAAGTCCAGAAAAAATTTCTTCATGCAAGATTTCCTTGTGCTAGATACAAGATAGCCCAAAAACCTCGTATTTTCGGCTCATTTTCCAGTTTTCAGCTATTTCTGCCAAATCTCTCCCAGATTATATAATTCGGAAAAAAATGAGATCACTCGGAACTTTCTATCTCCAATGAGTACTTTGTTATAAGTTTTCAAAAATTAGTAAAATTTGAAGAAAAAATCAATTTTGATGAATTTTAGTTTTTAATCAACAATATCTTCCGATTGTTACAATTTAGATGTATATTTCAAAATCCCTCTAGGCGTATTTTTGTGCTCTACAATCTGAGATCAGGTAGAGCGCTCTATGTCATATAGATTTCCAGGTAAACCTGACAACAATGCTCCTTGTATTGTGGAAAACACCTAATTTTCAGCTTCAATCATCATCACCATCTACTTTGTCCTCACATTGATATTTCGCACAATGACATAAGTTCATGGGTAAGAATCACCCGTTAGATGCACTTAATTTCAGTATTTCCTAGTAGAGGCACGCTAAGGACACCTCAACGATCAAAATTTCAAACACTTATAATTTACTTTTGACACAATGCTCAGATTTCATCGTACTACACTTCATTCTTCTCGGCTCGGCAAGGCGGTTCAAAATCATGCATCAACAGTTAAATTCGGTCAAGAAATAGAATAGTTATTTGTGCAACTAGTGCGCAAAGTGACAGTTTGCTGCACCGAAAGAAACGTTTACGCCCGAGCCGTAGGCGAGGGCGGAATGGTTTCTTGAGTGCAGCAGAGGAACTTTGCGCACGTATTTCACATTAAGTTTTTTCTACAGTTACCATTGAATATGAAAAGTGGGTAATTATGGGTAAAATTGCCTGAAATCCATCAAATGTTTTTCTGTGTAATTTTATTATTGATAAAAACCTTAATCCTAAAATCCTAAAGTCCTCGTTGTCCTTGGTTATAATATATAATGTAATAATTAGCGCGTTGTGCTTCGTTGCACGTCTGCTCACTATAGCAGCCCAGTCACTGTTACCAACTTCATTTTGATTTCGCTGCACTGTTGCTCCATATAACCTACTAAGTATTTTGCGTTGCCATGTTGCAAATCTGGAGTGCAGAAAAATTTTTTCGCCCCACTTGGATGTAATGAGCTTGTTTACGTGCGTCATATGGAGGCCGAAAGTGATTGTTTTCTGACCAGGCCGGTAAAATTTTTTCGCCCCACTTGGATGTAATGAGCTGGTTTTCGTGCGTCATATGGAGGCCGAAAATGATTGTTTCCTGACCAGGCCGGTAAAAGTTTTACGGCCCTAGGGCTGTAAAATAACCTTGAAGTCAGCTGATTCTGATTTGATGTGAACGTGTTTACAAAATGGTTTATGGAACAGAATCCGTTTATGCTTCTAGAATTGAATAAAGTATTTTGCAATAAGATACTATCATTCTATTTGGATAAATGAAATACAAATAAGATATTATAAACTATTCAAATTCAATTTTCAGAGTATAATAGAATCTAACCTCAAACCTGCTTTTAATCGTACTGCGTTTAATCGTTTATCACGAAACCTGGTGGATAATTTTCGAACTACTTGGGCAATATCCATGGTGCTGAACGTTTTTACAAATAGTTTATGTAACGGAATCAGTTTATGCTTCTAGAATTGAATAAAGTATTCTGCAAAATAATACTATCATTTTATTTGGATGAATGAAATACAGATAAGATATAAATATTATAAATTATTCAAATTCGATTTTCAGAGTAGGATAGAACTTCTAACCTAAACTTCCGAAGTCAATGACAACAAGCATTGTTGACGTTGACATTCAGATTGGTCAAATTTCAAGTGTGCTAAAACAGCTGATCAAAAACTTTTCATTATTTGTGTTTATTATTCAAGAATCAAAACAGTCATAATAATATCATCTTATTGTCATTTGGAAGAATAAAAAGTATAAACTCAACCTCTTACATAATTGAACATAATCTTTTAGGTTATTTAGACAAATCAGAATAAAAATAAAAATACTTGGACAATTTCCTGATATTCAGATTACCTCAGATTTGCTAGAGCTATGACCTTCCTGTTTTGCTTTCGGAAGTGCCTAATAAACAATTATTCTCATATTTATATTGTTTATTTTTCTGTGTGGCGAAAAATAACGTTCTCACCATGGGCAAAAATGTTTTTCCGGCTCTCAATCTTTTCTAGTCCTCGGCCTACGGCCTCGGACTTCAAAAACCGATTTCGAGCCGGAAAAGTCTCATTTTCGGCCCTAGGTGCGAAATATACTATTCCCGCACTAGAGCGGAAAAGTGATTCTTTGCGTTCTGTAATCAGTGCAGCAATGGCCACTTTTCAACGTAACTGTAGGAAAAATTTATTGTTCAGTGTAGGTACTTCATATTCAATATTCAATACATAAGAAATGGCCAATTTCTATATTCAAAGCTATGTATCTCGGTAACCCCTTATTATAAAAATTATTAAATGATCTTGAAATGTACAATAGAATTTTCTATTTCATCTGCTGTAAACAATTCACGAAAAAATATGTTCGTAAAGTGAGATTTGATTGTTGAAAAAAATCCGGAAATTGTAGATATTTTTCTCATATTAACGGTTTTGGCAGTTCTATGATAGCGAATAGTGATTCAAGATCTTTTTTAGGCAACTGAGCTCGTAGAGGATGAATTTATCTACAATTTGTAATCAATCGTAAGTTTCTATGATGTATCAGACTCGTTTTAGAAACTCTCGATCAACAGTAAAATTACGAAAAAAAATGTAAAAACTGAAATCGCCATTTTTAAAATCTTAACTTCCAAATTGTTTTCGAATCGAAAGTATTATTTATTGGAGTGGGTAGAGGGGGACAATTTTCACATTCTCACTAGATTTGGAAATTTTATCAGAAGTATTTCACAAGAAATGCAACTTTGAATATAGAAATTGGTCATTTTCTTTGTATTGGAATATGGGCTTAAGTACACTCAACAATAAATTTTCAATTTTTCGACCGAATTTGACTTATTATGCATGATTTTGAACCGCCGTGACGAACCGAGAAGGATGAAGTGTAGTACGATGAAATCTGAGCATTGTGTCAAAAGTTATGTGTTTGAAATTTTGATCCTTGAGGTGTCCTTAAGCGCGCCTCTCCACTAGGAAATACGGAAATGAAGTGTATCTTACGGGAGATTCTCATAGAACATAATCTCAAGAACTTATGTCGTTGTGCGAAATATCAATGTGAGGACAAAGTAGATGGTGATGATGGTTGAAGCTGAAAATTAGGTGTTTTTAACAATAAAAGGAGCATTGTTGTCAGGTGTACCTGGAATATAGATAGATCGCTATACCTGATCTCAGATTGTAGAGTACAAAAAGAGCTTCTAAAGTGACTACAATTTTATCTGGAGCTATTGTTCCATTATTTCAACAGTTACTAACTGGAATCACAGCAATTTTGGACTTATGGTATTCAAGTAACAGTCTTTCGAATAATTGAAGTCAGGTTGTGACTAGGAAGATACATCAACTCTAGTTCACAAGATTTGTCATCTTCATGGTTTAGACTGAAACCTCTCGGGATATCCTTGAGGATTCGGTCTTGAAATTTCACCCTAAGCTAATTTTAGTAATCATTGATACTCATATCGTATTCATTCATTACCTGATAGATTTTTTAGGAAATGAGAATGGAAATGAGAAAGGTTTTTTATATGGATATCTGCACTCCTTACAATACGAGGACCTCTTTTCCATAGCTAGATTAATTAGTGTTGAACACATGTTGAGGAAATAATTGTAGTAAGAAAAAACTCTTTCTTCCTAAGAAACGAAGAATCCGACCTCTTATTCAAT
The DNA here is from genome assembly GCF_014356525.2 of Nilaparvata lugens. Classification (NCBI taxonomy): domain Eukaryota; kingdom Metazoa; phylum Arthropoda; class Insecta; order Hemiptera; family Delphacidae; genus Nilaparvata; species Nilaparvata lugens. Next base: position 964,214 of record NC_052511.1, read on the forward strand.
TCTAAATAACTAACTATCTAACCTTGACACTGGCCACAGAAGTAATGTAAATCTTCAAGAGTATCCAACAGTCTCACATAAAAATACAGAGAGCCTGATTGAAAAATAAAAATAGCAATCTGCAGGAAATCAAAACTTATGCGAGATCTTTCACAAGAGTGATCTATATTCACAAAAAAACACTAAACATAATACTACACTAAATTGATTGATAATGATTGTAATTCTGTTACTATTGCTTATTGCTCTCAAGATTATCCTTTTCAAACAAAAAAATAAAAAACCTGTTTCAAATTAAAAAATTAGACATGTTTTTACTTTTTAGTTGGGAAAAACATCGGATGACCGATGTCTAGGTAAAACCATCGATAAGTGAAAAACATCGAACAGTAAACATCGATGTTAAAAACATGTTTGATGTTGAAATTGTTTGATGTTGAAACATCGATGTTTTTAAACATCGATGTATCGATACCCATCCCTAGTATTGAGCTGGTTTGGAATTGAAATCGTTCTGGTAGAGTGCAACTCGCTCGTTTCTCTCTTCTGACTGATAATTGTCGGAAAGAAAGTTTTGACATTCGAAGATGATCATTTTCATTAATTCCCTACTTATTGATTTTGGGCATAAGCCTGTTGAGCCTTCTCATCATAAGTGTGATATTGTACATAACTGAATAAATAAACATTTCTCCTTTTTATAAATATGAAAACATTGTTATCATCATACTTAACATCATTCTTGCTTCTGAATTGCAGTAATTATCCACGTTCCTTAGCACAAATAGGAAAAATCCGGAATTCGATAGTTGATATTAAAACGCAGTACAGTATGCAGCGCGATAATTACGAACCTCCTGGCATACAGCAAATCGTTCCCTTCAGTCCTTGAAAGGGACACTCTGTAGCTAAGCCCTCGAAGGGCTCTTGAAGGGAGGATGTGCGCCTCGTAACTTACTCCCAGACCTGCCTTAATTACTGCTAATTACCAGCATTCGCCATCTCTATGGTTGCGGGGTTCAGAGGGGGGAGACTTAGCGTCAGTTACATAAATACAGGAACGGTATTAGATACTTTGCGCCGGCGGTTTTTATCACACCCCAGAGGGCAGTGTTGCTGTATATTATAAGGGCTCCTCGATTTTCAATTCTCATCTACATAGCTAGTATATCTATGAGTCATCTATTCATATACACCCCTCTCTGACACACTAACCCTCATGTCGCGTCCTAGATTCACCTCCACAATAATTGATCTTGCATTAAGTTAGGTAATTAGAAATAGAGTAATGAGTGCAAGCGGTAATCAATCTTATGAGATTGCAATAAATTATGATTTTTGTAGTTCAGTATGGCTTTTTTCTGATGTTCCAAAATAATGTGATTTGGCTAGAAAGATTTCCATCTACTGATGGACAATAGACAAACTCTGATCCAACATACTCAATGCAGTGTATGCTTCATGTTTTAGCAATATTATAGAACGAATAATTATACCTATCCAGTGATAGAAAAATGTAGTCAATTACTTTCATGTAGAGATATGAACCTCTATCGAGAAGGCCCAACTAGATTTATTTTCTTGTCTTAAGGCTACTTAGAGACAATGTCAATTCAGAATCATCAAGACTAGAATGACTGCAATGTGAAATGTTTTCTAATAATATTAGAAATATCACTTCCTCTCTACCTAAATATTACTAAATATTATGAGAGGTATGTGTTTTGATAGGAGAATGAGTCACCTATAAATTTGAAAGAAAAGTAGCACAAGGACTACCTTATTATTTTATCTTCTATAATGTTATTGCATTAGTGTCATTTGCATTGTAAATGAATAAATAAGTGAATTTTCCTAACTATCCCAATGATTGGTAATTCAATTCACCAATGACAAATTTAAAAAAATATATAGATCATGAACGTTTTCGAATTGAAACTGTTGAAAAGTACCTCAGTTGAAGGTGACAGAAAAATGAAATAATGATAATAATTATTCGTGAAACGATAAATTAACAAGTCTGAATGAAGACTAGTTCTGAGAAACGATATTATAACAGGTATGTAGCTGCTACGTACTTAGTACCTACAATATTATTACACCAAGTGAATGGAGAAGAAAATTACGTTAAATGATAATAAAACGCTTGGATCCTGTAGTTACGTTTTAGTAGCTCCTGTTCCCCATAAAAATGAGGGAGAGCACGAGCGAAACTGTTATTTCACATTTTGCAGCATCTTCCTACTTTGATCTTGCAGTCAAGATGCTTTTAGGTAAATTGAAAGTACGATATCAATTTGTCCAAAAAGATATACAACTCTAATTCCCATTAAAACTAATCATGCTAGCTATAATTTCAGATTGGAAAGACTCATGTTGTATTTCATGAGACGTTATGCTATGGTGGTTTGAACTACGGTAGTTTGGTAATGGAGGTTGAGTTGATTAATTTTTCATTGGTTTTGTGTTATGTTGGATGATTTGTTTTTAATTAAGAAAGCAAGATTTTTTCATTCTATGAAATCCTTGTTTTTCGTATTGATTCTGTACTAACTCTGCATTGAAACTTCAAACATCCAATAATAGAAATATTCCCCAGGTTCAATGATTTTGTAGATTCAAAATTAGTACTGGAATATATTCTGGTCGTGAGCTTGCTGATTTCGGACGATTTGCCCTTGCTTTTGATCTAATTGATATAAAGGATAGATTTTTCAACATTGAAAGAGGAAGGATCGCTATCCGATTGTTCTATACTCCTCCGTTCAATCTTTGGAGACATCATCATCCATTCCACTTCCACACAACTCATAATACTGGAGAACTGGAGTTCAGGTCACCTTCACGAAATATTATTTGTTTTTATACTACACTTACAATGAATAGTATTCATGTTTTTTGGGTTGCCTTGTTGCAGTTCGAAGAATCTGTAAGAGTCAATGCATTACTTGAATCATGTAGAACAGTTTACCAGTATATTATCATCTAATCATGTGAATTAATGATATTTCATGACATAACGAGTTGGAGTGCAATAAAACAAAAAAGATTGATCCAGTATTACAATTCTACTCGTCAATGTTAAAAATAACCTAATTGTTAATTAAGAATTGAAGTTATTTATTTTGAACCAGTAATCAAATGATAATATGATAAATGACTCTTACAGATTCTTCGAACTGCATCAAGGCAATCCAAAAAACATGAATACTATTCATTGTAAGTGTAGTATAAAAACGATGAATGACTGACCTGCCAATAGGGTGATGATCAAAAATAGTTATATTCAATGATTTGTAGGCATGAACGCTTGTTCATCTCATCAATCTACGTGAAAGTAGTAAAGACCTTTGTGTGGGCGAGATCTGCTATAAAAAGTATTCAACGACCGATAGGCTCCTTTACCTCTAAACAACAATTGGACAACATCACCCATGGAAGCTTTCAACAATATCCATAGAGTTGATTGAATCAGACTTTTCAGATTTGGGGATAGCTACGGTAAACTGTTCCCATTGATAAGGTTATTGACAAACCGCTATTGAAGATCCACCCCAACAATTCATCCACATGATATGCTTCCTGAGTATTTCTAGAGCAGCAATCCATCCATTCACGAAGATATGATCAGAACTTACCATACACAGAATATTTGCTGCAATATTACGAGAAACGAACGTTTGCAAAGACGCTTGACTACAACATACAAAATATCTGTTCCGCCTTTCTGCATGACGGCCGATATCATGTGGTATGAATTACGATTCGAATAAAAATGACAGAAAAGTGTTGCATGCTGCTATTGCTTTGAGAACGATGCTTTTGAATGGCGCGCCAGTATTATGGCATAATATCGCGGCTCTAATATGGTGGTAGAGCAACATTACTTTTCCATGCTCCGGTTTGAGCTTTTCAACAGCAAAGCAAAACCGAATAAATATGACAAGTGGCGATACTGCTGGCAAATTCGCCGGTGTTGTAACTGATCCTCTTTCACTTCCTATTCATTTTTCAACGCCGAGTTGCATTCGAGTCTCTAGAGAAGTCATTCATCCGTTATCTGTTGGGACAGCTTTTCTGCCTGTACTGTTGTATTTAACATATTCTATTATAATTTTATTACAGTGCCAAGAATACTTCAAATCCGATGTTCTAGTGAGCCTATTAATTTCCTGTGATTGGACTCTCCACTTGAAACCAGACAAGATACAAGATCTCCCGCTATTATAGGGTTTTGAGAACGTGTGAATTATGTTTGTGAGAGGTAGCGAACAAGTACTTAAACAATATTATCACGTATCAACTTCAGGACCAGACTTCGAAATTTAACATTGGGATATTCAAGAAAATAGTGCTTCGATATGCATTTCGAATTGATATTATTGTGGATTCAACAGTTAATGTAATTCATCTCAAATTTTCGAATGAACTAAACTATTTCTGTCACCTTTCTTTTTTCGAAAGATTCAAATTCAATTAAATATTTGATTGTATGACGAAGATAAGGGATTTGAAGTTTTTTTTGGATCTCATTAAGAGAAAACCAATATCACGAGGGTTTTCCATATACTCTGCAAGCTCCTGCCCCAGTAGACATGATTAAGTCGTAATGTGTCAATTAAATCCTCAGACAAACCGTTTATTTTAGCGGCTACAGCTCATAGATGAAGGGTGAAGAGGAGGCCTTCACCCTCTCCAACACCACACCGACGAAGTTTTGTTTTAGTTATCGCATTACAAGCATCATCATTAGCATTATCAATAGAGCTTAGAGCAACTCATATGCAAATTGTTGGAGGTCATTATGTAGTAATTAGTATCGCTATCACAGCTTCATCAATATTGATACTGATTGATCAATGCTAATGGATATCGACTCGATTGAATGAGGCGATCAGTATTCAGCCATGAAGGCTTACTGATAAAAAAATTGATCATGAAACAATTAGTTGATAACAGAACAAAGACGATTCATTGTACACGGTTTCTGTATTGATACAGTTTATCAATCTCCAATACGTGATGGTGAACACTCTATTGAAAATTGATCCATTTAAAAGCTTTGTTGTTCATCAGTGGAGTAATCCAAGTATAAACGTTTTGAGAATATTTTTAGACATATAATATAATTTAATCCACGTTCATGATGGGTAAGGTACATAAACTTAACAATGGCGTCAATATAATATTATTATATATTATTGCATCTTTTATTGTTTTGAACACCAAACTTACGTTGTAGAAAAAATTGTTTAAATTCCGAGCGTAAAACTTCTTCATTGCTATCGCATACAACACGTTTTACAATCGTAATACAGAGATAGCTATTATTCCATCAGCATGCACCTGCAGATAAAGTGTAAAAAATTTGGTGTGGCGCACTCATACAACTTTCCTTGCCATTATGAAAATTGATCACCTGACGCTAGTGTTCACGCGCATCTCAAGTCTACTATTCTAAGATCTATAAGAACTATAACGCTGGAGACACACGAGGTCTGCTATCTCTTCATAATAGAATCAACAGTTGCCAACAGTTTGCAATTAAATAATCACATTTTCTCAAATTTTGAGATTATTTCCATTTTTAGGTGGAAATGTTACAAAACATTAATTGTAGAGATTTTCATGCTCAATCCTTTCCACTTGAAATTTTTTGTTTAAATTGTATCTAAATACAAATTTTGTGTGAATTGTTCGTGTCGGATATTTATAGTGTACACACACACACACACACACACACACACACACACACACACACACACACACACACACACACACACACACACACACACACTTTGGACCTTGAAACGTATAGAAACTTAGAAATTGGGGTACCTTAATTTTTTCGGGAAGCAATACTTTCCTTACCTATGGTAATAGGGCAAGGAAAGTGATAATCCTTGTGAGTAAGTTTTGACAGTCAGTAAAACAAGGTATTTTTCGTAATGGCGGTTTTTATCACGCAATATAATGGAATAAACACTGAATGTGTGAACGAAATCATTCGTTGAGATGTTCTTACTTCACTAGAATGTATTTCTTTAAAATATTGATGGACTCTTTCATGAACGCTCCAAAAGTTCAACCATTGATTCAATAAAAACACACATATGTTGTCAAATTCTACACAGTATGTAGAAACTTATGTGTGTTTTTATTCAATCATGGATCGGCTCTACAATATTGAAAATGACTCAGTCCAACCATTGATTTTCAAGGGTCAATTTGAGTAGTCAATAATTACTTTGAAACTCGAGTAAATTGAGAAACATTTTCCTAATAAATTTGAGTCCATAAGTCGCACTTTCTCAGAAATTTGAGTTGATTTGCTTCCATCTCCTAGGGAAATTCAAATTAATTCCGACAATTCAGCAGCAACTTGTTTGCTGCCTGAGCAGAATCAGATCCTAAAAAAGGGTATGGGGATCGAGGAGAACTTTCTCCTGGGGTTAGGATCTGAGCAGGATCTATCACTTTAAAATATTCAGACTCGCTTCGTCTTTATTACTCACTCACTCGCTCACAGGGCCAAGCAATTGCAGCTGAATTGGCTACGGTCATCATTTTGTATTTTCCAGCCCCCGGCGTCGCTCCCAAGAAAACCCCCTCAAGAAGAATAATAATTCATCTCCTCTCATCTCGGCCAGTAAACGAATTTAAGGTTGCCATCATCCTCCGCTTTATAATCGTTGTTCGTTCGCAATAAAAAGTCGAGAGAATATTTTAAAAGCATGCTATCTGTTCCCGGCCACATCGTAAACCTCATTCACTGAAATAACAGTTGTTCCCAGCGACAAAGTACCAGTCATACATTATTCGCAACACGATAGCTATCGTCTGCTATCTTGAATCTAAGTTGAAAACAGTCACCGTTACTATCAATTACGTTACATTCCAGTATTTATACAAGTTCTACCAACTTTACTTTCCCTCGCCCGTTATTCAACAGAAGTCGTAATCGCGGAAATGATTCTAGATTTTACGTCTGTCAAGTACTAAACCGCAGATTTGTGTGTGGGATGACAAAGTACATGAAAAATTAGCGGGAAGTTTGTGGTTTTTCAGAATTTATAGTGTGCTCCACTAAAAAAGCCCATTTCCTGAATAGAAAATGGAATCTGTCATATTATCATAAATACTTCATTAAATTGTTCTACGGCAGTATATGAAGAGAAATATAGATATCTTCCAGAATTCTTTTAAATCTTGTAATAAATTGAATTTGATAAGCAAGCAAAATCGCTAATTGAAAGGATTTTATAGGTCGAGCAAACAGCTGCTCTATTATCACCGGGTGCGATAACAACAGGTGAAAGATTAGATAATAACGGGTATCCTGGCTACATTTAGAAAAATAGAATAGAATAGAATAGCCAAATAGAAAAGAATTTTATTTGCTATTTATTGTATTATATAAAATATTGGAATTTTGAGGTTAGGCTATAATACTTACTGGTCGGCAACCTAATAATCGATAAAGCCGTGTAATTTGAAATTTAGCCAGACACCTTTGGCAAATTTTTGTTGTAAACAAATAGTATTCAACTAGAGGATTTGGTAACCACATGGCATGCTATTGTAAATGAAGAAAAACAACTTGAAAAGTTTATAAAAATTTATTATATGTAATGAGCAAGTACAAAACACATAAATAAAAATATTGAGGGTGTATGTATATTCAGCAGGAGCATGGATACATTTGTGAATTTTGGATGAACCAATCAAATTGCAGTAGTTGATGAGCGGCAATAACGAGCCGATTCAAATATAACCATGGATATTTATATAAATCATAAGAATTTATAAGTTATCACTACTCAGTTCATATATCGGATGTAATCCGAGTAATTATAAAATGTAATACCTAAGATATAGGTAATAACCTAACAGATTGGCACGGACTATTTGATCTTTTTAATGGCGTAATAACTGAACATTTAAACATATGCAAATTTGGAAGACAGAAGTAGGATCTTAGAGAATAGGGGTAGATCAGCCCACTTGCTTGCCAGACGCCGCCTTGGAACGCCACCAAATTTTGTAGAGCACAAGTCCCCTTTTTGTTAAATTGTACGTTTGAAAGATTTAAAGTTAAATTCATAAATTAATTTTTTATAAGACTTAGTGATGCTGTATTAGGGCGTAAGTCATTTAGATATTTATTTATTTACCTTGGAGAAGACGACTTCGGCCACCAGAAAATCCACGACGACGGGAAATTCGGATCGCCACCATCATCTTGAGAACTTCAGCACGTGAGTGAAAATTATCGAAATATATAAATCTAGGGCGCCCTTAGTACTTCGAGTGAAATAAAAATATAAAAGCTAGCTTGTCAAAAGGTTTTAAATGTTGAAATTTATATAAAACTTGCGCAAGTCTTTAAAAGTACAATAAACGTATTTTATTAATTAAGAATTATATCAGATTCATATGTCTAAAGATGCACAGATGAAAGAAATATTTAAATTTAATGTTGTAATATATATATATGCTCACTCAATTATTAATTTTATTAGCAAATCATTAAGATATAAATGTAGCTCATATTCACTGGATAATTTGATTTATCTAATTTCCACCAGAGGCTGAACCTTAAGCCCTGAGATATATACATATATATATATATATATATATATATATATATATATAATATATATATATATATATATATATTAATATTTGAGATTATTAATTTATCAATTGATTATTTTTATTAATTTGGAAAAAGGATATATAAGAGAATTTTAATCGACAAGCAGCAGCAAGTCGATAACTGAGCTACATAATCTGAATGCATATAGTTAATGATTTAAGAAGCACATGGTAACGTTTGGTGCTAAAAAACTAAAAACTAATTTTGAGCTAATCTGTGATTCTTTCTTTTTCGATATATATTTTGTTCTTATTTCTACTATTTTTGCTTGTTGCTCTAGATATATCTATATTTATTTATTCGTTGATTTTTGTGTAATAAATATATCTAAATTTTTATGGTGTATCTTTCATTTGTTTCCCTAATTCCATGCATGACCAATCTCATTTTTATCTATCTAGTTTCCAGTATTGAAGTATTAATAAGATTACCATCCGGCTATATTCTTCACCGAATAAGTTGGTTAAGACAGCGATATACAGTATTGATAGCCAAATCTTTGGAAATAATACGTTCCAGAGATTCATATAAATTAGCCAATATCATTAAATACGACCAGGAGAGTCTCAAATTTATAGTATTAAGTTGTAGCAGTGTAAGTTCTCGCATCTGTATTTGCGGAATTCGACAAGTCAGTCACAGAAATTGTGAACTGTTGGAGCAGCCGACGTCAGTAACCGGCAAGAGCAGAGAATTGCGGGAGCTCCTAGGCTAGCCAGTAAGAATTTGGTATAATATATATTCTAAGAACCACAACAAGGGTTATATATATTTTATTACTCATGCTCTATCGACTGCAGCCAATCAGGGCAACCCGTTATTGAAAGAAATAACGTGACAAACTATGAACTGAATAATCAACATGGCAATAGAAGGCTATGAGTGTTTTCACTCTAGTTCTTGATTAGCCAGATTCACCACATGAAGTTATCGGATATATCTAATGGACACTCTGATCCTAATGGACAATTTCCCTCAATTACTTATGAACCGGAGAAAGAGGGAACCAACAACAAAACTGATAGCTTCGTATTAGGCACATATACGATTTTCATAATTTTACAAGACAAGATTAACAAAATAGAACTTACGTACAAAGCAACGACTTATCATATTCTAAACTTTTTTTAGTTTCCTTGCACTACCTACTACTATAGTTAAGGATAGTATTGCTTTTCAAAAAAATCCAAGGAACCCCAATTTTTTTATTTTGATGTTTTATTGGATAATAATAGAATCTGAAGAATGTAGCTCACTTTGTGAATGGAAGTGCCCACAAATTTTCCCTTTGAACTCTCTGAAGCTATTTTCATCGTTCCTACAAACACTCTTGACATCTTAATTTCTGATTCAGCAATAGGAATTATTTTATATCTTGTCAAAATATCGGTGATGATTGAAATCATCTTTTCAAATAGATAGACAGTATATTAATTATTGGAATTTGTTGGTTTTCTCAATTGAATACGAAGAACTAATCCTATAGGCCTACAGTACTTTATTTAGTGGCGATAAACAAGCTAATTCGATTTGCAATTATAGAGATAGAGAGCGGTCGTTGAGTGAGTAACTGCCCGCTCTTCTAGGACCAAGTGAAAGATGGCGTTAAATTAGCCGCCGTTAGAAGCAATTTAATCGCCATAACAGGTGTCGAGAGAGATCCGCCGTACATTCTGATAACAGAGGCCTTGTTATCAAACATTGATGAGAACGCTTATTCTACCTCCTCTACCACAACTCGCCATCTCTCACCCCTTCTCTTTTCTTCATTCCTTCTCTCGCTTCCTCAGCTCCTCCTTTTCACCCCCCCCCCCCATGATCATCTTCCACGACTACCTCCACCTCCTACTCTCATCTTCTTTTCATCTAGAGCAGCAACCACACCACTGAACAGCATCATCATCATCATCATCATCATTCCCTTCTCACCAGACTCTACCCGTTGTTGCTCATAAATAGAATTTTCCCTAAATGAACTTCCCCTTCCGATTAATTCGAACAAGTTACTGAATCAGCTTCATGTATGCAGATTCGACTCCGGATTTCGTCAAAGGTTTGATAACCCTCCTTTTTGAATGGAGTTGACTATATTCTCCCATACATTCACACAAATATTTCTCAGTCTATATGAATCAAGAAATTCAATTCATGATAAGAGTTATATGTTCGATATTCTCCTTTCATCTGATCTCCATGTTGGATTAAGTAACATACAGTGCTTTACATTTGTAGTTTTATGCTCTCATGCACATGTAATCGTCAACGGTGGAGTCGAGAGATTTCTCAATGATGAACAAAAATATAAATGAATAGCTAGAAAGTCCTCTTTCATGAGCTATTTCTCTTCTTTAATTGAGCATTTCTCATCTCCACAGCCATTCAGTTAGGAGCTCTCAACCTCACAGCCCAAATAACAGCTGGTAACAAATTATTAATTGAAAGTGTCTCTGTCAGGAAATCTGTCTGTTCGCATGAATTGGAAACTTCATAGAATTAATATCATATGAAATCCTCCAGTGTATCGTCCAATATCAAGTAAGCCTGGAAACAGGAATGGCATGCAAGGCAAATCGATCTCACCCCATGTATCACCGAAAAGCCACCAGGTTTTGATTTGCCACGCAAACTATGGTCGGCTCTTAACAGGATCCGAACTCAGCATGGAAGATGTGCCTATGCGTTGCACAAGTGGGTAAAGGCCCCAACACCTTTTTGTAAGTGTGGCGCTGTGCAAACCATAAGACACATTGTAGAAGAGTGCACAAGAACAGCTTATGAGGGCAGGCTGGATGACTTCCTGGTAGCTACACCAGATGCAGTGACATATTTAAATCGACTACATATATGTTGTGATGATTTTTTTTGAGTAATTCTCATGAAAGGAGAGAATTAACTGTAAAAATTATAATTACCCTTATAAAATAGAAGGTTTGCCAAACAAATAGTTAGTACCCGAGCGATAAGGCTCACTTATCAACAGCTGAGTATAAGATAAGAGTACCGTTTTGTACTACGCATTTTTTTCAAAGAATTATTTAATAAAAATTATAATTATTTTGTCAATTAAGTACAAATAATTTATGAATTGCTCATTGAACTTTTGGAGGTTACACTTTTGTTTACAATTGATCAGATGTTTTGTAACAGCTCAGACACAGCTGACTGATTCAATATTATCAATATCATGCCAGGTTTTAATGCAAGCTATAATATTATTTCTAAAATTAAGAACTATTGAAAAAGGATAAAGAATTTCAATAAAAAAATAAAATGCATTATTGTTAAAATTATTTATTACTCACGAAATAAAATTATAATGTTGAATGTTGTAGTAACAAACAAGGTCATAGCATAAATATTGTATCATTGATAAGAGCAGCAAGATTAATTATAACAGTTTCGAATATAATAAAAATTTTATAGAAATATTAAATTATGTAACATATTGGAATCCGAATGGATAGATGAAAATTCCTATTTGAAGAAATTTATAGGTCTAAGTGAAATAATAGGCTAATATCGCCAAAGATGATAACGTTAAAGATTAGATAATATCAGGCATCATGGCCAAATTGTACAACAGCCGAATAGGAATGAAAATAATTCTTGCTACCTGTATAATATTATATGAAATATTGAAAATTTGAGGTTAGGCGTAAAACATCTACTGATCGGCGACCCAATGATCGACCAAGTCGCATAATGTAGAATCTGACCAAACACCTTGGCAGAAACTTATTGTAGCGAAACAGTATTCAACTTGAGGAACCAAAGGTTACACGAGGCTAATTGTTGTAATATAAGAATCAATCTATAACCTTTATAAAATTACTTTGCATGTAAAAAGCATATTAAAAAACCCAAACAAGAATAATTAAATGTATTAAGGAAGTAGGAGGTTACTGGGTGCATGAATACTATAATAATTTGCATGCACCAATCAAATGGTGGCAATTGATAGGCGGCAATAGTGAGCCGATTCAAATATATTTGTATATATTTCTACAAATGATAAGAATCTATGAACTATTTTTGTGCAGTTTATGTTTTGGATACGGCCCAAAGGCAAATAAATTATTAAAGATGTAACATAAGTAATAATTTAATAGTTTGGTACGGTCTATTTGAGCCATGAATGGTGGAGGAACAGAGTATTTAAATTTCATGTAAATTTGGAAATCGGAAATGAAAATTGTGAATTAGAAAAGAGAACTTCCCCACTTGCCTGCCAACGACCACCATGAGATGTCACCAAAAATTATAGAGCGTAATATCTTACTATACCTTTGATAGCTTAAAGTTAAATCGAATTTCTAAATTTTTTCATAAGACTTTGTGATGCTAATGTAAAGCAGAAGTCATTTTTAAATAATTTTTTAACCCCTTGGAAGAGACGACTCCAGGCTACAAATAATCCAGGACCACCAGGAGTTTGGATCGACATCAGCAGCTCATAGAAAATTCCAGCACATGAGTGAAAAATATTCGAAATAGTGATAGGGCGCCCTCAGTGCTTCGAAATGAAATAATGATCAAAGCTAGCTCGTTGAAAGGGGTTTTTATAAATTAAGAATTTGGTAAAAATACTTGCGCAAGTATTAATTTTTCAATCATTAATTTCTGCAATATAATTTGCGATAATATAATGTAGCTCTGATTCAGTGGATGAATTGATCTATCTATTCCTTCAGGTGCCGAATCCCGCACCCTGAGATAAAAAATATTTATTATAAAGAAATCTATTGGAAACCATAGAATTTAATATATATTTGGATTATTAGTTTGTCAATTTATCATGCTGATTTAAGAAACTAATATACGAAATAGAATCGTCCAAGTTGACAAATATCAGCAAGTTGATATCGAAGCTACATGCAAATAGATGCATATGATCATGAAATGAAAGCACATGGTAACATTTCGTGCTATAGAACCTAAAAAATAGTATTAACCTGTGATATTTTATTGATTTCATTTCTTGTTATATTATATATATTTCTGTCACTCTATATATTTTTGTTTTGACTTATTTTTGAGATATTTGTTAATATATATGTATCAAATTTTTTATGGTGTATGATTCATTTTATTCCTCATTACTATAGGATATAAGTTTTATGTCATTTAAGTAGCTATAATATATATATTTATAAATTATCAGTATTATTGTGGAAGCTCATATTTGGGCCTATAAAGATTTTTATGAGACTATATCCTAGTAAAACCACAATCAGATTTTATAATTATTGAAATATTTCTCATGCTCTACCGATTGATGCCAAGCAGGAGGCTAATCGTTATTTAACTATAAAAAATAACGTGACAATTATAAATTATTGTTTCAACTGGATCACATGGTGAATAAATCTCTTTGGCGAGTCTAAGCCAATCATATGTCATAGAAATGGCACCAAAAGGGATGATCATTTGAAAGCATCATATATATTAATCTGTTATCAGCCAGCAAACTTGCCTTATCATAATATATAATTATGCTAGTGCATGTACACTGTATAGGGGAACTGTATCTAGAGAATTGAGCAATTTACGAAATTATACAAATTAAGTTATTATTGTAATCAAAGGAATTATATTCTACTGTTTGCCACTGACGTCATGCCCACGTCATAATCATTCTACCAATGGCGAATTTTCATGCAAATTAATTACACAGAGATTCTCAGAAGAAGGTTCTAGCCAAAGGTTTAGAAGAAGGCCTTTCTTCAAAAGGCCACTTCCCATTTAAAATCCTCACCGTTAAGACCTTGTTAAAAAGTTACCAAAGACCTATTGGTGAAATTTTATTTGATTTTTGTATTTTTTATCTGTGAGCCAATATCCAAGGCCAATTTATCTATTATTTCATAAAATTATTCATCAATTGATTGTTCTAGAAATTCAAATTCAATTATTCCTGAATTTAATTGGTGAAGGAAATAATTAAAATTTAATCAGAATTCCACACGTGCTAAGACCAAAGCCTGGACCAGCCACCGATCATACAAAATTTTATTTAAAGGAACCTCGACCACCAAGAGGATTCACGTGAGCTATTTTATGTTTGGGGCCCCAATCTTCGCTTCGAAAAACATAGTGCAGAAAAATATAAAATTTTCTTTGTTAAAGTAATGGCCACGCCGACAAGCGCTTCTAATCATTAAGATCCTAGATTTTATCTGGTATAGAATTTATAAGAACTTGTAGTTGATTAACTATCCTCCGCTGCCAGAACCACGACCCTGAGTAATTTTAAAAATCTTTTATAATTTGTTTTCATTATTTTTAAAAAACCGTTAAATTTGTCAATTATAAAGTCTGTTGGACCATGCATGGTATGACGCCAGCACAAGCAAATTTCTAGTTATTTTGTCGATGTTAAACTATTTTCAATCTGTAATCCTAGCTTTGAATCTGCACTG
The DNA here is from genome assembly GCF_014356525.2 of Nilaparvata lugens. Lineage (NCBI taxonomy): Eukaryota > Metazoa > Arthropoda > Insecta > Hemiptera > Delphacidae > Nilaparvata > Nilaparvata lugens. The sequence continues at coordinate 979,292 of NC_052511.1, forward strand.
TCAAATTATATATTTTATCATATTATATTTCTATCTTATCAATTCGTCTTCTGAGTTCGATTATTTCTTAAGCCTGTCAATTATTGTGTCTGACACCTTCTATATTATCAAGAACCGATCAAGTACGATCATTGAAATAATTGATTCAACCTGGATATTGGAGCAGATCTGAGTGGATATAGTGTGTGGGGTCAGATCGAGATTACCTATTCTCTGTCCTTACCTGCTCATATCGGCTTTTATCTGTGACCAACTTCGGCTTGGGAACAAATTTTTCTACTGTATGGCAGATGCAGCTGGAGATAATACAGTTTCCTACGATAGAGCATAAAGCCCGACAAGACTCTGTTCTCGAAGTATATTCCGAACGATCTCTGGTCCTTAGTTCCCTATCTTGATCCTTCGGAACTTATTAGAGACGCAGTCCCGTAGATTATCTACTTCGGGGTTTTTGTATGCTGTTTCATCACAAATAATAGTTTTAAGATCTCCGTACTCAGTGTTTAGCGACCGCTACACTACATCTGAAATTTTATCATACAATCAGTCATAAGAAGAATCAAGGGTGAGCGAGTGTTCATGCCTCCCGCGATTCAGACGATTGTATCGAATCTTGTAGTGACTCAGTCAGTCTGGTGTTCGCTTAGCGTCCACGCACGCATTTTCAAATTCCTAACCTCAATACTGGGGACTCAGTACAAGATTCGTTATATGTGTGTCGACTTAACCTTGGCGGCGATAGTAATTCCCCAAGAAGTGCTTCACAATGTTTATAACTTTTAAAATTTCATTTTTTAATTTGTGTTCCACTTTTTTTCAAACTTGTGACTAAGATGACTTCATTGTTTATATGTTTGACTAATGTTAGATAACATAAAGATTTGTGTCGTAGGGCAATACACTAAATAAATAATAATATCAAGTATCAAATATTTTCAAAGCTTTTTTAACTCTCATACTTTCATACTTGCTGAAATACGATAATATCTTATCCACACCTTCCCTCACATTGACATTCTCCTACTCAAACATTCAACATTAATAATCTTTAAGTGTTATGGGTAACAATTTCGGAATTTCAAAAGTTGATCTGCTCCAGTTTTTTGTATTGAATGAGAGTATATTGTAATTCCATATTAAAAAGAGTATCAATGGAGGAATTGGGAATTTGTAATAATATTGAGAGTATGATACCGTCAGTTGGAGTATGAAATGGACCAATAAACAAAGTAATGCATAAACCTTTTCCTTTCAAAATTGTCAGGCTAGCCTACATAAAATGGTATATATTTATTGTTTCAAACCAATTAATATTTCCCCTCCTCGAATTCGATCGGTTGAGGAGAATGTGTTGGTTCATTGGAGAGATCATGTGTCTGTTATTGTGTAGTGATCTCTTCAATGAGAAAACTCAAAAAATGTTGCAAAACTGTATCCAGGAAAGATCTACATCAACATGAAGAAGAGAAAAAACGAAGCAATAGTGGAAAATATAGGGTAGATAATATCACGGCATGCAACGTTGCTAGTGAACAAAAATATCATGAACAGAAACTGATAATAATTTATTGTCGGATCAATTGACCTCTGTCTGCTCGCTGAATTGTTTGAAATGGTGGGAAATCAAAGATCGAATTAGAGATAGCTGGCAATTTTTTCAGAAGAGCTTCGGACTAGTTGGCACTGAGGGTTCCATAACTCAACATCATCCTATCACGGACATGGGATGTTCGTGATGGGTTTCTCACACTCTCTTCCTCTCCCGCATTCTCTTCCTATCCGTTCATCTCTTTCTCTTTCTCTCCTGGAAGCACGTGACCTGCATGAAAACTGCCCTAATCCGTTATAGCTCTGGCGTCAAATAAGCTTTTTTCACTCTGTTCACGTTAGTGTGCTGTCTTGTGTGGACTCATACTCGGCTGTGGTTATATGCCCACAATAACTATCAAACCTGAAGAGCATGAAGCAGTCTTAAAAACGCTCAACACAGGTGACATCTCCATTCTCCAGTCAACCCTTCGGATTTATACTAGCCTACTTAGCTGACAGTTGTACGTGCATCGTAAACTTGGTTGCAAGTTCTACAAGGCGAGCGAATACGGCTTGGCAATTACTGATGAGACGTGACTTTTACATATAACTGCATCAACATCGATGCAATTCAATTGAGATTTTTCTCACTCCACTCATCACACTACAAAAATCCATATTCGAGTATAAATTAGTTTGAAAGTCTCGAAAAATTGTAGCTGTAAAGATAGAAAAAAAAATTATACATAATATTATTAAAAGAAAATGACAAACGAATTTAAGTTGGGATTATAATTTTTCGAGATCAACTCAAGATTCTCTTTCACTGTCAAAAAATAATAATCAATTATTGGAAATTGTTGATGTTCTAATCGTTGGTTGATATAGCTGAAGTTGGGAAAACTCGGTATTGGTCATGATAAACCGAAAAAGCCGAGAATTTTTTTAGAATGATTGATATAGCAGCAGAATTCACGTCACAAAAATTCAAGTACAGATATAGCTTCAATAGATTCAATGGCTTCAGATGAATCGAGAGTTAATAATTCATGAATTTTAATGGATGATTGATTTCAAGAAAAGATCATTTGGAATGTTTTATCAAAATTCAATCGATTGATGACAAGATCTACATTTTTCCTTATTATGAGAACAAAAAACTATAATAGCTTCAAAATTAAAATTTTCTCCACTGTAACTGAAAGAGAGAACGATTTGGTTGACATACCAGAAATCACTTAGCTCTGAGATACATTTCAATGCCAGTTAAACGGCCAGTCCATTTTTAGAAGATTAGAATATTAAGATTTAATACGTTCTAGAAGTTTAATAACTTTGGAAATTCATGTCCATTAACATATGGAAGACATTGCTTACAATAAAGGCATATGATATCTGAGAATGGCAATATTTTGTGAATAACGAGAAATGAAACATCGCTCATGACAAGTCTATGAAACTTGCATGGTTGTAAATATATATTTGAAATATATTTTCAGAGCTATCCTCCTTATTCAATTGGATTCAAAAACTTCCAGCGTTCAATATAAATTTTCAAGGAATCATCAAGGAAAGACTGATCTTATTGCTGTGAATTTTCAACTTCTATTGTCGCAAACTGAACCACGCAAAGCTGTAATTTTTAATTATTCCTAGAGATTTTCAAACTCACTCCAGCGAGAGATATTCCAAAATATGTGAATGAAAGAGTGCTCATCATCACTCAAAGGCTGCTACTGTCATGTGGTGAGTGGTCTGTCTAGCCAGCAAGGAAGCCTGACCATCCAACCGAGTTGCACATTGCACAAGGCAATATCGCGGTGTCATAGCAGACACTCGACAATGCGAATGCGCAGACCACTATGTGGATCGAAATCACACCTTATGAGAACTCAGTTCAAAAGCGGTCCATAACTGCTCCACAATTCAGGGGACCACTGGTCCACTGGCGGCTGGCCCTCTAATAGATGTGATCAATGAAGCGCCACCCACTCACTTTCCTATTTGTAACTAGGAAGGTAAGACCTATTATTGAGATGAATAGCGATAGGTTGCCTATTTGATGCGATATTGACACACACTCCCATTCTATTTTTCATACTGGACTCTTTGTACACTCTTATAATCTATGTAACTTCTCATCAAAACATATTGATGATTTTGAGTACAATAAGTTCGATACTCTTCAGACTCAATTGAATATCATTCTATTCAATATACTGTGATTAGTGCATGTTGTGAATAGTAATTGAACGAAGATGTATTCAAGGTTTTAGCTATTTCCAATATTACCAACAAAATGTTTCTATCATGCTCAAAATTTAAAATTTAAAATTTGAAATTTGTCTTTAAATACATCAGAACCGTTGGCTTTACTGAAGAATTACAAGAATAACTTTTCCAGTTAATTTAATTACCTATCGATCAGTACCTGATTTTTTAAGATTAGACCAATATTAACTGAGATATGTCAGCTTTAGTGATAGGACACCACTGAGGGTTAGTTGCAGTCATATTAAATTAAAATATGATATTTAGATATGTTTTTTAGCCAGGAGCAATGCCCTAGAGTATTGGTAGGGAGATCGTGAACACCCTGTTTATCTATTAAATTTCAAATTTTTCCAGCTCTGCAAAAAGAAAATCATGATACTGTGAATCTGTGATGAATAATCGATCCTATCAATCATATAATTGAAGTGGATGGGAATGAAGAATTCCCCAATGCCAATTTTTTCAGAATAATGTTCTCAGACATAATATTCCAATAAAAGAATCTTCTTCACCGTTCTTCTTCACCCTGCATTGCAAATTTATTGACAAAAATCCATCATTATTTTTTGTTGAGTAGACGCACTTGATGATAAAAACTGAAGCCGGTTTTCATTTTCTTTCGTTTTTAAGGTTTCTGCTTACTTCTAAACAGTTTAAAATAAAGCTATCACTTCCATCACTATCAATGTAATACGTCCATAATCCCTTAATCAGCAGTCAACTCTGCAACTGAATTAAGGATCTTAGCAGCTTAATTATCATTTCAGAGACAATACTGGTCAACCACTGAGGCAGCAATGGGAAAGATTTACATCGAATAACAACTTCTAAGTAATTATTTTGCACACAACTGGAGAGTGGGCTGTTATTTATACAGCTTTTCGACAGCCAAGTTTCACCACAGATCTCGGCTGAGAATAAAGTTGGGCAGCGAGTTAAGTTGGGGTCATAGCTTTCCATTCTTCCTCTTTCTCTTTCTCACTTATTCTCACTTTGTCTCCCCTTCTTCTCCCACAATCTCTGTCTTCCTCGCTCTCTCTCTCTCTCTCATCCTCACTATTCTTAACTCAGATATGCAACCGAACTCATAATCACTTCCTACACTGAGCTTGAAATCAACACATATACACACTCACACACACCCCACCTTCTCCTCACTCCAACAAATCCTGATCCCATAACAGACCAGTCCAGACTGGGACTTAATTCCCACTTTAAGTTCCAAGTGTACTTCGCTATCTCGTGCGGCTAAAACTCGCTGATATTCTATCCTTGCCTCGGGCTTAACTCAGACTCAGAATCAGAGAATTGGTCGATTCCTCCCGAGATCATCCTTCCCCCACCCCCCTCCCACAACCACACTAACCAACCCTCCATCACATCATCACATCATAGCAGCAATATTGCAATACTCCATGATAATATGAAACGAATTTCTAGCGGTATTAATCTGGTATTTTTCCTTCCTTGATTGAACTGACTATATTATTAAAAGTAGGATAGATCAAAGTCAGAATGATAAGCAGTTGTCTTTTGATGAGTGGATTTGTTAGGTATTTTAGTGGACCAAGCTTATGCATAGATGTTGCATCTATGAGCACCCAACTAACTACCTAAAGTTCCTAGCCATATAGATGGATGTCTCGTGAAAAGTTGTGATCCTTGGTCCCTCACACGCTGTATGAAAGCAGCTAGAAGTATGACCAACTTCCTCAATCACACACATCATACCTTATGGTACACCGTGAACCATATGAATCATACATTAGAATTATTAATTGATTGGAACTCTTATTATTAATATTCTTGAGAATAAATTTTCATTTATTTTATTCATTTAATTTATACAATAAGTACATAATCAAAATGATAGGGAGAGGAAAAATAAGTCAACCTTGTGCTATTCCTCTCTCAAATTATTACAAGCAAAGCTAATCATCCACACAAACACAGGAATGAGGAAATGTTTCTGAACGTACAATATTGTATGAGTCAGCTGGAGTACTTGCGAACTGTAGCCTGTTCTCACAAGCAGCATTTCTGCTACATTTGCTAGCAATTGCTTGGTGTGTCATCAATGCGATCGGAGATGGGTGCTGCTGGTATGTTGTGATTCAATCCAATCTGTCAGCATTGATTCAATGTGCAGCATCCATGTAATCCATGGGCAATGTTGACAAACTGAAGTGAATCCCACTATAGCTAGATTCATGTTGAACTGTCAGCATTGGTTGAAAAGGAAGCATTCATAATATGCATGTGGAGTGCTGACAGTTCTAAGTGAATTCCACTGTAGTGGACAAGAACTGGGTGGAGAGACGTTCCTTCTGATTGAGTGCAACCATACATCAAGTGAGCTCAGCTGGACACAATAGAGAGAGACAGAGTGTGTGTGGCAGAGATGTGGGTGTGGATATTCGACTGATAGGAGCAAGGAGGGAGGTAAGAGAGACAAGAGGATACAGCGATGAGCGAACAATGGGACAAGAAGTGATGGGATGAAGCAATTGAAGAAGGGAGAACAAGAACAGGAGAGAGGACTAATAGAGGAACTACAGCCCAGTGATAAGGGGGGATGGGAACAGGATGATAAGAATACAAGGAAAGAGATGATAGGAGAGCTGAGGGATGAGGGAGGTAGGTAAGTAAGAATAGATAACAGAGGGTTGAGAGGACAAGAAAATGAAAGAAAATATGCATTTGAGGAAAAGGTGGCAGGACGACAAGGGTAAAAATTGGTGGGGAAAGAATGACAAAAGAGAGAAAATTTTGGGTGATTGAAAGAGGTATACGGGGAATTCAGTTCAGATGGGGGAAAGGGGAAAATTGATAGAGAATGACAGAAGTAAAGTATTATGGAGGAAAAGGAAGAGGATTGGGGAACAGGGAAGTGGGTTCAGAGGGAAGAAAAGGGGAATTTTTGATGCCTTATTATGACACCCTGTGAATGTTAAGGTGGTGTCTGGGCAGGGCTGCACTCTACCTGTGACTCTAGCCTGATGAATGATGACAGATCAAAAATGTTAATGTAGGTTGAATGGGAAGGAATAGAAAAGAAGGATGATAAGATAGATGGAGAAGAGGACAAAAGGAAAATGAAGTAGAAGTACAGAATAATAGAGAAGAGGAGAGGTTCAATGGATGGATAAAAGCTATAATATAGAAAATAAACAAGCAAGGATGAAGAATGAGAATGGAAAAGGAGAAACAACAACTAGGGTAGATGTAGAAAAGATAAATAAGTGGGTGCAGAAGAAGGAAGGAAGAATAAAAATACATAATGCAGAGGGTTGGAAATGTGATGATGAGACAGGTGGATACAAATGATGAAAGAATCATTTTTCGATTTGTGAAAAACACTAGAAACTATTCAATTGGTTGTAGGGAAGCAGGTGTGGAGTATGATGTCAACATTGAAGGTTGGAAAAATGTCTAATGAGGAGTTGACAAGTAATGATAGAAAACAGATTAAGGATAACTTCGAAAGACAAAGTGGCATGAAAACTAGGTGATGATATGAAAAATTATGCTAAAGACGTTATACTGAAGGTGGAATGTGGAAAAGCAAGAAACAAATGAACGCCATTCGAAAAAGTGTAGGTTATGAGTGAAAGAAGTAGTACATAGTTCTTCAAATTTCACCCTTTTACTACATGGATTTGGTCCAATCCCTCATCCCATGTGCCAGCCGCGGTAGTATGTGATTATAACTCACAGAATGAGTGAGTGTGCGATTGTAACTCAGAATGTGTGAGTAAACATGGTTGACGAGAGCAGAGAAGCACGTCATCAATCACTCTCGCACTCGCATTTCGCCTCTATATTTATCACACCTTGTTACCTGTTCCGCTCTTTTCTATTCCACTCTCTACTTTGTCAACCTCCAACTAAGGGCATTTTAACAAATTTCCTGAAAAATTAGATGTTCCAACTTCTATTCTATGTGAATTTCGGGCGTAATTCAAGAAGGGGTGCTGGAAAGGTAAGAAAGAAAAGGTGCTAGAAAAGAATTTATTCTAGAATGCGGTGGTCATTTTTCATGATTGTCTAGTATTTCAATTTGAGTAATTCGAATTCAAATTCTTCATTCAATAATATAAGCGTACAGTTAAATATATTGTATTTTTTCCGTAAGGTCTACTCTTGAATATAAATTGATTTTCAATCACTTGATAATGAATGGCATCATATAACCGAAACATGTTGTGAGTAAACAATTTAAAAAAAAAGTATTTAGATTTCTGTTTTTATTCATAGTAATATATATATATATTCAATCCTTTAGATCAGAACAGTCTGTTATTTTGTGGAAAAATATGTCCCAAAACTTGCTTTCATTCAATATATCCTGAATTGATGCCAATCACTATATCATGATTGTGTTGAACGCTAGAATAATAATTCTACATGGTTCAAAATCAATTGATTCTAAAAGTGCATTCAGTTTTCCTGAAATCAGCTTTTCACATCACACAATCTAACTTTCCAGACAGATTGTTGTGATAGTAGCAGCACAGGATCAGCACTGATAGAGTCGTAGAAAATTCCGATCTTTGTTGTGGGTAGGAATAGAATAGATTGCCAACAAGTGAGACAGAACATTGAGCGATGTCTCCGTTTGATTCCAGTTTGGAGTGACATTTGTTTCAAGAGTGAAATGCGACCTTTAACAAAGAGGTCAGTCACAGTTGGTATCACTGGTAAAAGTAGCATTGGCCTTTGCTCTGTTTTCTGGAGATCTCTGATCTCTTTGTTGCCGGACTTCATTATCAAAAGCCTCTTTGGACCGAATAATTGCCTGCTAGCGATCGTCCCTTCACCACCCCCCCACCACTACAAACACCGACAATACTGTCAAACCGTCACTACTTTGTGTCAACTTACAACTTGTGAAACAAACTCGTCTATTCTAGACTGAGTGAACATTTTCGTAGTTTATTGGTTCTCGACGAGAGTGGTAGTTGATCCTTATAATTGTAAATACATTACATACTTTTCATATTGTTCGAAGGACATAATTATAGCATATATGAAAATGTAAATCATATGCATGCGAATATTTTTCAATAAATGATTTTCTTGAAATTTACAGAATTGAAAATACAGAATAAATGCTCACGCATATCGATCAGCCTATTATCATAGAGAAACAATAGCGGATTGTTTCTTATACGCTATTTTTTTCTATGCTATTATGTTGAAAGTCCGTTACAACTTTTTGAATTGCAAATAATGTGAAATCATCGAGAAGAAATCAATTTATTCTTATATTGGATCTTACTGGAAAAATAGTTCAAAATTGATAGGAAAATTCCTGTATGAAAACACGATTAATACAAGTTTGTACGGACTACACATGAACAGACATCGACAAAAATAAAAAGATTTACACCTCATCACATAGTTAAACTAACAATTTGCAACAGAATCGATAACATTATCACCCAGACTATCTCAGTCTGGATTTCCATTCAATAATAATTATTCTGTGTTTCTCAAACAATCCATTTGGAAGTGTTTGTTGTGTAGTATAGCATAGAGCGAGAAGTATCAGAGATGGAAATATGTTGCTCTCGAGTTATGACTGGGGAAGATTGTGGTTAGAAGATAGTTGAGAGTGAAACGATGTATTTGAGATACTGTGTGAGTTGAAGGAGAGAGACAGAAATGAGAAGTCTAACAGAGAAGAGAGAGAATGTCAAAAAGAAGAGAGAGATGACTATAATGAGGATTGTAGAAGATTGTAGTTTGTAGATGGTGGGAATAGGAATGGATCTGGAAATAGCATTGAATTGAGGATAATAATTGATTGATTGATTGATTGATTGAGTACTTTATTTATGTAGATTACAATATATACTGGCTTATACACTTATATACAATAGCTTACAATACAGCAAAATTATAGATGAATTTACATAATATAGACTAAGAAAATAATTATTGAACTGTATATGATATGAAAAAGCAATTTGTAATATAATAACTATAGATAATAATCATATTGTTATGCATCTACATAAATTGGCGGAGCTTTGGACATATCAATGTCCATTCTTTGGAAAGAATATTAAAAATATCCTCCCCACTAACTCTCTACCAAAACGTTAATTTCGTTATTTAACTTAGGATTTATTTATTAATGGAAATATTGTAAAAGTTTTAATCAATATGAATATTAAAGAGAAAAAAAACAGAAAATTGATAAAGTAAAATAATTATATAGGTAGATAAGATCAAATAATTGATTAATAAAATGAAGTAGGCTGAAAGTAGATCTGGGTTATCAACTTTCAGTAATATACAGCAGTATGCAGTGGTTAATTGAAATAACATGAGTTTATATAATATATATATATATATATATATATATATACAATTCGTTCTATAATATGGTTTAAAGGTTTATATTGGTGGAATGGGTGAGGGATGGTTGTCATGTGATCGTTCTAGGGCCGGACAGTTTCAGTCATTTGTTCCAAAATATGTTTTTTTAAAGTCAGGATGAAGCTCGCTCGGCTCTCGATAGACCTGATAGAAACAGGAAGTGTATTCCATGCACGACAGGCACTGACTAAGAAGGATTTTGTGAAAATAGTAGTTCGATGATTGGGTATCCTTAAAGTACTTTCTCCGGTTCTAGTATGTGAAGCATCTATCCTCCTACCTTCAGAGACAAATTTGAAATCATCTTTAAAATAGTTCGGATTACCGTATTTCAAGATATCTCTAACAAGCTTGACTATTCGAAAAAGCCTCTGATCGGGAAGCTTTAATGTTGAACTAGCAATGTGGGCTGCGGTGATATGATTATGGCGTTGGAGAGAGTAGACGAAACGTAGACAATAATTTTGGCAACGCTGTAGTTTATCATTCAGAGTGACTTGCATATCGTTAAGAACAGAATTACAATACATTAAATGTGGAAAGATGAGAGATTGAACCAATAATAATTTAATGTTTCTAGGGAGGATATCGTGCATTTTCTTCAATGCATGCATGGCTGAGAATACCTTTTTACAAGTTTTGTTCACTTGTTCTGACCAGTCAAGAGTATTATTCATAATAATGCCTAAATTTTTAACTGAGCTACAGTAAGGAATGTCATTACCGGCTACACTGATTTTGTGAATCGATTCAAGGTCAATATTGTTTATAAGACGAGAATATCCAATCATGATGGGTTGTGTTTTGATGGGATTAAGCTTAAGGCCATTTTTCTTTGTCCATTCAACTATCGAATTGATATCCTGATTCATTATTCCAACTGTTTCATTAATTTTTGTTATGGGACAGCTTAAATAGATTTGAAGGTCGTCTGCATAAGTATGGAAACTGGAGAATTTGATAATGGAAGAAAGGTCATTAGCATACAAAGTGAAGAGGAGAGGGCCTAAAATTAAACCTTGTGGTACTCCATGCATAACGTTTTTCCAAGTTGACTTTTTGTCACCGACAGATACACATTGTTTCCTACCTAATAGATAGGATTTAAACCAAACTAACGAGTTTTGACTGAAACCAAGAATAGCCAACTTATTCAGAAGGACTGTATGATCAACAGTATCGAATGCTTTAGAAAAATCAAATAGGGTGAGGATAGTGCATTTTCTTTTGTCCATAGCTAACCTTATATCATCAGTGACACGAAGCAGAGCTGTCTCAGTTGAATGGAATTTTCTAAAGCCTGATTGAAAGTTATGAAGCTTACTATTGTTGTCTAGAAATTTTACAACTTGAGCATGAATGAGTCTTTCTAGCACTTTGGACAATGCAGGTAAAATACTGATTGGTCTAAAATCCTCAACTTTTTTGGGTGATGGAACTTTATTCAGAGGGCGAACCAGAGCAAACTTCCAGTTTTCAGGGAAAATGCCTTCTTCAAGTGACTTGTTGAAAATGTATGTAATGGTTGGTAAAACAGCAAATAACATCTTCTTGATAAATTTAATAGGAATTCTGTCTACACCCGTAGCATTACTATGAATACGTTGAATTGCTCTGAAAGTGTCTTCTTCTGAGATTGGATGGAAATGAAATTGATCAGTGATTGGTAAATCTAAGTTTGTAACCTGCTCTTCAAGATCATCGATATGATCAGCAATGACAACTTCGTCGCGTTGGTTAGAGTGTGAAACGAAATGGTCATTTATATTATTCAATGGTAAGTCAATTTGTGGATTCGATTTCTGTTTGCCAAGCCCGAATTCTTTTATTCCCTGCCAAAGTGATTTAGAGTCTTGTCTATTGTTTGTCATAAACGAATTCGAGTACCTAATCTTTGAGTTCCGTAATTCCTGTTTAACCCTATTTCTAAGGCTCCTATACTCTATCAAACTGTCCAAGTCAAATGTCTTCTTAGATTTCCTATGTGCTTTGTCTTTACGTCCCATCATCTTAAGTATGTCTTCAGTCATCCACGGTACTCGTCGTTTTCTATTAATCCTCCTTGTCACATAAGGTGCATGTTTGTCATACAAAGTCAAAGTCCAATTCTCGAAAGTCTTGACCATGTCATCAACTGAGGGTAATGCTTCAATTTGATGCCATGGAGTATGAGCCACATCAGTCAGGAAGGCGGCTTCATCAAAGTTTTTGAAGTCTCTATAAGTGATAATTTTCTGTTCTGGCTTGGGTATCTTATGGGAAAGTACACAGTAGATCAAATCATGTCTAGAAATAGCTGGGACTGAGATTTGGCCTGCTTGAACAACCTCATTGGGATCACCAACAATGAGAAGGTCAATGAGTGTGTCTGATTCATTAGTATGATGAGTTGGATCGAGAGGTAAAATAGTCATGTTTAGGCATTGGAAAATTGTAGTCAGTTGAAAGTAGTCAAAGTTACGATTTGTCATGTTCAAGTCGGTGTTCATATCCCCCATAACTAGTATACGGTTATAACAAGGCATAAGAGAAAGCAAGGCATTTTCGAAATCTGTGAAATGTCCTATTTTTGGTGGGCGATAACAGATACCAACGAGTAATTTATCAGTACTAGATAAGGATAATTCATGTAGCATAAACTGTGGTCTGGAACAATACTCTTGTTAAGATGTGATTAAAACTTTTGTTTTGATACCATCTTTCACATAAATTGCTACACCCCCACAAGCTTTATTTAATCTATCATTCCGGAAAAGATTATATCCAGGCAATGCAACAAAATTTGATGAAATACTAGGCTTCAAAAATGATTCGGAAATTCCGATTATATTGAAGTCCTGAAAACGGAAGATTGCTCTGAGTTCATCAATGTGGCAACTGAGGGATTGTACGTTAAGGTGAGCAGCCTTGAAAAGTTTTTTGAAAGAGTGGAGCTTATTTGCTAGAAACATACCTGCGTCATTATTACTATTATTGAAATAATCATAGGTAAATTTTCCATTCAGAGAAATAGCGGATGAACAGAAGAAGGGAATGGATAAAGTGGAAGGACGAAATTTCGGGAAAGGAATGGAAGAACAATGTGAGGAGAGTAGAAGAAGAATAAGGGAAGCTTTACGGAGGAAATAGAATATAAGAAGAAAACCAGAAAGAAGAAGGAACAATTTGATGGACAGGAGGAAGTATGATAAAGGAGGTGAGAGGAGTGAAGAGGAAGTGTGAGTGAAAGATGAGAGATTCATTGAGAGCATGAGTGAGGCAGTGAGTGAGTGAGTGAACGAGTAGAGGTGTTTGAGGTTGTATCAAGTTTTGTGAGTGCGAAACATCAAGAGTGAGTGAGTAGGAGCAGCGTCTAGTGCCAATTTAGTTTACAAGCCAACCTCACCACACCACACACCCTCCTCCTCCAATTCCTCCTACCCCTCACCAACTTCCGCCACTTCCTCCTCCCCCTCCTGCCCACCCTACTGAACCTCCCCGCTCTAAGCCTTCCAACCACTAGCCACACGACTTTGCTAATGGAGGCAAAAAAACTTTGCCTCTTCAAAGAGAGGAGCAAACCGGAGCAAGAAAGAGAAATCCGCCGGGACTTCTTTTACACCTTCTCTGTCGTTCCTCGCTCCCAGCGCGGCGCCTTCCAGCGTTTTGTATCCTTCTTCTACCCAAATTTCATCGATTCTCGATTGTCAATGTTCCCTGACACATACCATGTGTGCTGGCACCGCTCGAGCAGTACCATTAAATTCCTGATATTACAAGAGGATTTAGTTGAGAGCTGAAGGAAGTCAATGCAGCTTCTGTTCTCTGCGAAACAGGAATTCGAATGAGGCCAGGATTTTTTATGGAATGCATCTCCTCCTGAATTGATGAGGAATATTCCCAGTTTCCCCATAATTCCACTATAATTTGAAGAATGTGATCATTTCAGGAAATCACATTGAAGTTTTTATAGTTTAATAGTAATAATTGGGTAACAAACGATATTGAACGACATTCAACTCATTTTTTATTTCCAAGTCAAATATTATTATATGTTTTGCAAATTGAAATATCGAATGATCTTTCAATATTCTCAAACTCAAATAATGCAAATACATTTACAAATAAATTTAATACAATAACGAGCCCATTGAACTAAAAATGACCATAAAATCAATTGAATACCAATTCAACAGAGCACAATTAACATATCAAATACATTAAACTTATCACTCGTACATTGGAAGTATGGAAAGTTGCATTTCCAATTCATCCATCAGCAAAGTTTCTAATCATTCAATAGAATGGTATGATGTCACTCACAAATAGATAGATGCATGTAGATGCAACTCACAGATAGTCTACATTGTGAGTTCCCAGAATATGTCAAGAGAATGGTTGTAAACCGTTTCATCGCTGCAAATATGGCGACCCATAAATATTTTGAGCGGGTGATAAGAGCGTCACTATCGAATTCACGTTCCATTCATGCCCTTCGGCAAATATTCGTTTATCGGGATCACATCTCGAGGTGACGATATCACAAAGGCAGAGCCGCAAAGAATGTCATCCATCTGAAGGGATGGCCGTTAGTCCTTGGATATACCCTATCTTTTCCTGCATAATCGGCTACCCTTAAAGAAGCGAATTCTTTGGATGGGCTTTCAAGTTCACTTCGAGACGAACGCGAAGGACTTCTCCTCAATTTGAGGAAACAAATATCAATTTGATGTATCATATTCACTAGAGGAAAAACTCCAAAATGAATACTATTGATTCGTGTGAAATTTCTGAGAAATCAAGCTCTGAAACTCATCGAAAATGAAAATGAATAGGTTTATTTTGATGATTTGAAGAACTACTGATCAGTTTTTAGACTTTCGTAATGTACAAATGGAAAACAAAAGTTATTAAGTACGGTAGGTACCAAATCAATGGGTTCAAAATAATAGCAACCCAGCGAATTCAAAGTATCATTCATATCATTTGTTTCAGATTTCAGATGTTGTTATTGTTGATTAGGATGTTCGGGATCTTCCTTCAACAATAATTCAAAATTTTAAGAATGTAAAAATTCGAAGATTGCTTTCTTTTGAACCTCACTTGATATGAAATGTTTTTGTCCGTTTGAAGGTAGTTCTTGAAAAATTCATCACTAATAATTCCATTATGAGTTCTCACCATTTTCCATGAACTATTGGAGGTACGGGAAATTCTGTTCATTAATGAGTCAAATCGAAGTTACTATTGAATTGTAGACTTATCATCCAGATAGTAGAATATTGCATTGCATAAAAGGAACAATCCGAAGAAGTCTTATTTATAATGCTATCAATATTATTCAAGAGGAGAAGATATGAACCATTTACTGTAATATGGACTACACAACATTATTGTTCAACACATAGCTGTCATGATTTATAACCTTGAATCTATATTGGATCATATAGTGGAATTCATAAGCACTTCCACCAGTATTTCCAATTATCGATAAAGATTGTTCTTATCAA
Organism: Nilaparvata lugens; assembly: GCF_014356525.2. Classification (NCBI taxonomy): domain Eukaryota; kingdom Metazoa; phylum Arthropoda; class Insecta; order Hemiptera; family Delphacidae; genus Nilaparvata; species Nilaparvata lugens. The sequence goes on from NC_052511.1 coordinate 994,972, forward strand.
TTTCAATTAATTAGTGATTGATGAATGATATTTCATCCAATAATTTTCTTCTCTACCTTTCCATCCATCAATTTATTTCTAATGGAGCTGTCAATTATTATTGGTATACATCTAAGCTCTTATTACGAAAACGTCATCGATTTTTATTAATATTGATTACACCCCGGGGAACTATCCCTATATATTTGAAAAATTACGTTTTGTCTGAAACTTCTGAACTTTTCATTTCTGCTCATTAGTTTAGTGACATGAAATATCCGTGATATTGATTAACAGTGCAGCCTAGTGGAACAGGCAGCTCTATTTCGTCGAATATTGGGGTTGAAACTCGGATCTAATTTTGATGCAATGAGCCCGCCGGTCAAATATGTTTCAAAGCTCAGCCTTTATTGGAAACATGGATGAAAAGTACTTGTCATGGAGTCGCAATTACTCACTCGACCACTTCAGTCATGATCATCCAATTAGTCGCAAATTATGATACAGCAAACATAGTAGCCTGTCAATTTATTCCCCGGAATTATAATTCCGTATCAATCAAGTGAATGGACATTTCAGAAGATTGATCATTCATTCCTAGCATATTTCAGCCACAATAGAGGACACTTCGAAATTTCTAACCAATTAATAGACTGGATTGGATTGACCAATTTGCAAATGGTTATTCAATTCTAGTGAAACTATAATACCCAAACGAAAACAATTTGTCGGTTGGTGTATACAAACTTTTTCTTTTTATATGGCGCTACAGCCCTTGGACTCCGCAACTATCAACTTCCACGCATCTCTATCATTGACTATGCCTCTCCATCCCCTCACTCCCAAACTTCTCACATCATTAACACCTCATCCAGCCATCTGTTTCTATGTATACAAACTAGTTTAACACATTGACCATTTTCGACTCTTTTCATATTAACACATGTTATTAAATGGATAATACTGATAATTATGAGTAGAGATAAGAAAAAGAGTAGATTGAGTAATTGTAGCAGTTTCTTAAAGAAATGATAAGGGTGTGTTCAAAAGAGAAGAGGTAACAACGGAAGAAAAGGAGGAGAGATAGGAAGATTGAACTTGGGGAAAGAGGACTACACGAGTACAAATCGATAGAGAGGGTGGAGGAGTAAAAGAAAAAGAATATTACCCGAAAAAACGAAGAGGTAATGATGGGTTTTAGAGAAGCAGAGAAGAGAGAAGGAAAGAAACGGATGAGAGAGAGAGAAAAAAATCCGATTGAAGAAAATGGGAAGAGGAACTATAAAGGATTGGAAAGTGGTGAGAGCTGTTACAACGAGAAAAGAGAAGGGTGAAGCCGAAATTGAAGAGGAGGAATGAGTATGAGCTATAAAAGTGTGTATAGGTGGGACAAGAACAATAGACAGGGCACAGGAATAGTAATCAGGAAGGATTGGGAGGAATGGTGGTGCTGTAGTGAGGAGGAAAGAGAACTATTAGAGCTAACACTTTGACAATTTGTTGTAAATAAAGTGAGCTTTTTTTTTCACCCACTTTTCCTGGCTGCTGTCTCATTCCAGAATTGCCATCGTGATACGCCAACTGAACGCTACTGGCTAACGATGCAGCATAGAACAGTGAACTAGTAGAGTTTAGGCTAGGTGTGTACAGAGTAGTAGAGTGGTAGAGTAGCCGCCCACCTCTGTGTTGTATTCTGTATTATGTATCAGCGGCGCCCAAATACAATAAGTTTCATTAGAGCGCACGGAAATAGACTGAATGCTCACCCGACCGAGCTTCGTGCACCTTTCATCAAGCGGTAGTTTCATGAGCACTATTCGAATCAGCAACAAAATTCTGCTGCCCCAAGCTATTAACAGGCAATCTGTTTTATCGGACAGTTGGTCTCTACTAAAATTCACTAAACTCCAGTCTCGTTGAACACTGTTCACAGTTTTAATGTTTTGTTTGGAAGAGTAGCCATTCGAAGTTCTAGCTTAAACAATGCAACATCATTACTCATTTTGATTCTCTGTAAAAGCATTTTAAAACTTTTTGATGCTCTCAGGGCACTTCTTTCTCTATAAAACCTATACAATAGAATTCATAATTCAATAGAATGATGTGATAATGTGGTATATGAGTTTATCAAGTGAGCAATGGTTGTATTTCAACGATTTGTCTCTTAAAAAGTTCAATAAAGATATTTCTGCTGTTCATCACATATGACCTGTTGAAGACAGAATCTGCAGGATATCAAATAAGGAGGTTACAAGTTAGTTTCTTTGAGAATGTGATTATCTCATGGCTCTCTAAAAGCTCTAAAGACTTTCCGCAATATATCACATACCAGAAAATTGTCAATCAACAATTACAAAATTTAAGTAAGTAGGAATAAAGTTGAAATGAATAATTGTAATAAGTGCGAAAACTAAGTTCATGCTATTAGCGATAGAATTTTATTCCCGGGAAATGTATTTCCTTAATAAATGTTCTCCTTGGATTCCCAGTGTCATGGATAACTTGAATTGATTTACATGAAACGTTTGATAGATACTCGAAATATTGGTGCTCAATGATGTGCTTTCTGAACGAATGGCTTTGCCATTATAATAATTGTCCCATTATTATTATACACCTCAAGAATTTTCGCGTTCCAGCGGGATTCCACCTGAAACAATAGGAATTCAGAAATTTCAACTTCACAAGAGTAATTTGGTTTAAAACATATTCTCAAAATTCTTCCCTCTAGAATCCAATGGAATACCTGGAATAAGGTCGAGCGTGCAGTAACATACGATTGATTTTATCCGCTTGCATTCGTGAAATCAACACCAATTCTATATGGGTGAAGGTTGTACGCAGCGGGAGTATTCAGCAGGCAAGCAGGGTAGGAATGGGACGGGGACTGTTTGGACAGTGCAGGGTTGATGACGGCCCTAGAGGACCCGTCAGGTGATTGGAATGCTCTACCCTTCCAAATGCAGGATGAGAGGGATGATGCGTCCATTTGGGAGAGTAACTGCAGAGGGATGATTACTGGGGAAGGGGTGCTAGGATGATAAACGGTTGGAAGGGGTGGAATGTGACGGGTGGAGGAAGAGGTAGTAGTTCGTGTAAATGCGTGAGAGAGTGAAAGAGGGGGAATAAATCAGTTTGGGTCAGGGTGGATCGGTATTTGAAGGTAGGAATGATTGTGATTCGCCCATTTGCTAGCTGGGTGGAGGAGAGTGGAGGGTTGAGATGACAGATTGCAGCACAAATGTTTATATAAACTGGTTGGAAATTGGAGATCGGTGCCGGTGATAGATAGACAGGGCGAAATTTGAGAATCAATTTTCGGAGGGAATATTTTTCGGTTAGGTGGTTTGGTGTTAGTGATGCTGATAACAAATTATTGAGTGCTAAGGAAATGGGCTCAAAAAATCAAGCTCTTCAACATTGGTCCAAGCATGCACTTACATTCCACTGGGAATGTCCATTATCTTTTTTCTTGAAAATCCATCCACGAATGATTGGCAATAAATGTTGCATCACTAAATCAACCAGTCGAACTACATATTTGACATCTCTGAATCACTGAACTGTGAATTCCACAATGGAGGAAATTATTGATGTGATATTGAGGAGAATCAACCTATTGAACATTCCTATCTTAGCGTTGCTCCATCATTAGTAACTTCTGTTCAACATTATCATCTATTATTTTCACATTATTATCCTCATCATTGTGATTCCTCATTCGATTGCATTACTGGAAATTTTATTGTAAAATATTAGTACATTGTTCAATCCTGGTGTTTAATTTTCAAGGTCACCAGAACAAACAATTGCTTCGTGAGCTTCAAAAACTTTAAACTCATATTTATTAATCCATTCGATGATACACAGAACACAATTCATTAAAATGATTGGGGAAGGACCAACAGGCACAGCCCAGAACTGTTCTTTCCCCGAATTTTGATTTATACACTTTAGTCCAAAAAGTAGGTTTTGTTCCATACACTTTTGAATTATTGCGAACAATATTATTGTTGAAGTTTATTGTGAACTAAGAACCTTCCGTAATACATGTTTCTGTACAAAGTATGATAAGAATGTGTCTATTTCGGATGATTTCCAAGGCTCTATGAAACTTCAATCGATGAAGACAAAGGGAACCTTTCCTTCACTCATATATGTCGCATACTGCTTGACTTTCGCTTCAATCATATTGGAGGTACACATGCGTTGATGCGCTCGTTGTGTTGTGGGAGAAGACCAACCAGCCAATCGCCTCCGGCATCCCTTATTTGGAAGTAATTTGATGGAATGCTGCCAAGCCATCACAGCTGAGCAAACAGCGTCAAGGTGACTCTTGCTGCTTCCTGGCCTCTGCCTGCCACTGCCACCTACTTCAAGTCAACACTACACATTGACACAGTGACATCCACTTCATACTGTCAGCGTCCATCACACACAAAAGCATTCCTTCCCATTCAACGAATGCTGACAGGCAACAGTTGATCTCACTGCATTTAGTAGTTGGTCAACACTAGTGAGAGTCACTTAAAACTGTCAGTATTCCTTGTAGATAGATGGGGTCGATGCTCCCAGTTCATTCAAATGGTGGCAGATTGAAGTGAGTTTCACTGTATACCGATGCTTTTGGGGTGGTCACAAAGCGCAACTTTGCACCAGTCAGCGATGCGATCGTCTTATGACGCCCCAGCATGCCCCTGGGAAATTATTCGATTGTGCTGGCAAGCACATTGTTTACTGTGCATCTCTGACCATGCCCACCTATACATTGTATTTCCAAGTTTTGCTGCATATATTTTCGTAGGGATCATCTTCATGATGTGTGCCTTGATTGGATTTAACGATACAGTAAGTGATCTTATTGATTAGTCTTCATTACTGAGATTGCCAAGATGAGTTCCAAGTCGATGTATGATGATTAGTAGTTTGTAGGTGGTATTTATTGACCGAGCGAAGTGAGGTCTAAGATTCAAGTCGACGGTTTGGCATTTCTCTTAATGTTTAAATGTTTATATGTTGCGCATTTACGGCGAAACGCGGTAATAGATTTTCATGAAATTTGACAGTTATATTCCTTTTTTAATTGCGCGTCGACGTATATACAAGGTTTTTAAAAATTTGGCATTCCAAGGATAATATAAAAGGAAAAAGGAGCCTCCATCATACGCCACTCACACAACTTTCCTTGCCGTTATGAGAATTGATCACCTGACGCTAGGGTTCCCGCGCATCTCAAGTATACTATTCAAAGATTTGAGCCAGCTGGTGACAGGGCAATAACGCTGAAGACACACGAGGTGTGCTTTCTCTTCATAGTCAATCATAATAGAATCAACAGTTGCTAACAGTTTGCAATCTCTTAATGTTTAAATGTTTAATGTTTAAATGTTTAAATGTTTAAATGTTTAAATGTTTAAATGTTTAAATGTTTAAATGTTTAAATGTTTAATGTTAAATGTTTAAATGTTTAATGTTTAAATGTTTAAATGTTAAATGTTTAAATGTTTAAATGTTTAAATGTTTAAATGTTTAAATGTTTAATGTTAAATGTTTAATGTTTAAATGTTTAAATGTTTAAATGTTTAAATGTTTAAATGTTTAAATGTTTAAATGTTTAAATGTTTAATGTTTAAATGTTTAAGTTTAAATGTTTAAATGTTTAAATGTTTAAATGTTTAAATGTTTAATGTTTAAATGTTTGTTTAAATGTTTAAGTTTAAATGTTTAATGTTTAAATGTTTAAATGTTTAAATGTTAAATGTTTAAATGTTTAAATGTTTAAATGTTTAAATGTTTAAATGTTAAATGTTTAAATGTTTAAATGTTTAAATGTTTAAATGTTTAAATGTTTAAATGTTTAAATGTTTAAATGTTTAAATGTTTAAATGTTTAAATGTTTAAATGTTTAAATGTTTAAATGTTTAAATGTTAAATGTTTAAAGTTTAAATGTTTAAATGTTTAAATGTTTAAATGTTTAAATGTTTAAATGTTTAAATGTTTAAATGTTAAATGTTTAAATGTTTAATGTTTAAATGTTTAAATGTTTAAATGTTAAATGTTAAATGTTTAAATGTTTAAATGTTTAAATGTTTAAATGTTTAAATGTTTAAATGTTTAATGTTTAAATGTTTAAATGTTTAAATGTTTAAATGTTTAAATGTTTAATGTTTAATGTTTAAATGTTTAATGTTTAAATGTTAATGTTTAAATGTTTAATGTTTAATGTTTAAATGTTTAAATGTTTAAATGTTTAAATGTTTAATGTTTAAATGTTAATGTTTAAATGTTTAAATGTTTAATGTTTAAATGTTTAATGTTTAAATGTTAAATGTTTAAATGTTTAATGTTTAAAGTTTAAATGTTTAAATGTTTAATGTTTAAATGTTAATGTTTAAATGTTTAAATGTTTAAATGTTTAAATGTTTAAATGTTTAAATGTTTAAATGTTTAAATGTTTGAATGTTTAGATGTTCATATGTTGCACATTTACGGCGAATCGCGGTAATAGATTTTCATGGAATTTGACAGGTTCCTTTTTTAAAAAAATACAAAAATTTTGTATTTGAAGGATAATATAAGAGGAAAAAGGAGCCTCCTTCATACGCCAATATAAGAGCAAAAATCAGACTATAGAATTATTCATCATAAATCAGCTGACAAGTGATTACACAGATGTTAGGAGAAGCCAGTCTATTGCTGTATTTCCATAAGGTCTATAGTTTCAATCAGGTACTTGTGGATGAGAGTTCTGCGTGAGGTCTACTGTTCATAGAACTACTGGTATGTATTGAACAATATTATCCAGCCTGCAAGAAAGATTAACCACATGGAAATATTAATAACAGCTGTCACAAATAGCTTGTACAGGGAATTCCATTGATTACGTGGGTAGATAAATTTACTCTTTGCACAGATCTCATACAAGATTTATAAGTGATTGAGAACTTTCAAGAATGCCTCTCCTACAATAGCTTTATACAAACGCCTACTAAAATTGGATGTTATCACAAGCCTACATAACATATAGTTTAGCCTATATGAGAAACCATTTACAATAACTAGACTCCATATCTTCAATAGACAACATGAATAGATTAAGTTTTAGTGATAGTTTTGCTCATATCTATGCAGTCTCTCCAGTTCCCAAAAGGTGAAATGTGCCTCACATTATGATGCTGTTGACTTTGGCATTTGTGTGTGTACAAATATATAAGTATAATATTGTTTAGTCATAGGTAACGTAAGTCTATAGATTACAGCATGTGTTCAAATGGTCGCATACTAAACAACAATCACTAATCAGCGGCCACCATCATTTACAGGACGGATTTTCTGACCCTATTTTGCCAACAGAGAAAAACTATGTACATGGTCCAATTCCAGCTTTATAGCACGCAGTATTTTACATCGGCCAACACCCGTATTTATTCAGGATCTGCCTCGTATTCTGTCCCACTTCAGTCGCCGCGATTTGTTGTTTATGACGCCGAACGCAGGAGATGAAACCGACTATTTATTAACTGATAGAGCGATAAATTTCAATTTTTGCACCCAGCTCGGTTAATCTTCGCATATCAGCTCTTGCTTGAAAGCCATGTTTGTATAATGACGTCATGTTGTCGAGAAAGCTCATTGGTGGATTGAACTACCACATTTCCCCGTTATAATGGCGTCCCGTTATTAATGGTACACGCCTTTTGTTCATCCATAACAAATTAACTACACGATTCTGATGATGTCTTTGTTGTAATTAAATGATGGGATGGAGGCTAATGTAGTTAAAAAGAGATGAAGATGAAAATGTTCACCTAATTATGATATTCTCATTTTAGTCTCCAGGGAATCATTTCTCGGTTTCAGACGTGTCTATAGGATTTGAATTCTCTACTAATCTCCAAAATACTGGAAAGAAAGTATTGATGAGAATTGTGATTTCCGCTTCTTTATTTGAATGATCGGTTACAACTGATGTAATTATTAACCGATTAAAAATAATCTTAATTTTGTAGGAGACGAATTTCCTGGTTGAAGGATTTGAGAACGTGGCTTGCAGTGCCTATCCCGGAACTTTTTAGAGCGGCTGTCAACAGAGTTATTATTGCCAGAATGATTGCCAACATTTGGTAACGGATAAGAAGAAGAAGAAGATCTATTATATTGAATTCATGATATTCAAATATTTAAGTAAATGGAATATTCGAACCTTGGAAATAACAAATATTCTTCTGTGTACTCATTCATTGTTGGCGGTGGTTTTCCACACAATTCATTGGAAGGAACAGACTACACAAAAACTGTTTCACCCTACTGTGAACGGAGGTGGTGTTTCTTCTCTCCTATGATATTTGTTAAAGTTTACTGCTATCAAATCATCTACCCGTATTTGAATTCTTGATGGGTTGGGAGCTTTTAGTGGATTCGTTCATTCAAATGCACAGATTATCATCATTGTCACCTATTCTAGCAATGATGTTTTTCCGATTACGTCTCGATTCGAACTGCCTTTTCACTGAAAATTATTCCCCCTCCACGAGCGTTGAGCATAACTTCCAGCGGAAAAGTCGAAGCTGCATAAAGGTCAATGGTCGTACAATTCCCAAATACAGTAGCTTTCTTAACAAGAAATTGAAACTTCATTTGAAAAATGCACGAAAATTGCTTTAATTTCGACAACTAAGCAACAAGTTAGCAAATTCAAACAAGACATAGTCAATTCCCACACTAAAAACGCAGGGTTCAACATACGGTAATAATCAAAGTTTAAAAACCTGAAAGATAATATAAGATACACAAAAACAACTACAATAATACACACTCAATATACACACTATTACACTACTACACAGACAGTTAGAGCTCCATCGTTTCCCAAGGACAAAATTCTATTTGATGATTGGAATTTCATCAATACCCTTATCAACTTGTTATGGAGGAAAAAGAATAACTATCACTGCTCTTTGTCGAGTACAATATTGTTGCACAGACGTTTGTGATAGCTTTGTTCCTTTCATGAACAAAATTTCACTTCACAACAATAACTTTTCAAAAACGAGAAAGAAATTCTCAGACTTCATTAGACAGAATTATTGATCGATCGCTATTATATTGGTTGGAAGAAAACGATGGAGCAGCAATCATTGAGTTTAGCGGCACGAGCAATAAGTTTAAAGGGTTTCACGTTTCTCTGTCGCTTTCTGTTGAAAAAGTCTTCATTTCCTCCTCCCGAACGGCAGGAGTCGGTTATGCTACTCCTGCTAGCTTCAAGTGACGTGAAAATTTCTTCTCTTTCAAAAAGACTATCGTCTTTGGTTCATGGTCCTTTTTTGTTTCCCTCTATCTCTCATACTATCTCTCTCACACACAATTTCTCTCTTCCTCATACACTCCCTTTTTTCTGGCGTTACATCCTTCTCTCTCCCGCCAAACGTCTTAGACCGAACAAAGGGACTTACTACTTGGGTACTTCGCGTTATTGAAAACGTCTTCTTTCCAAGGCCGTCCTTTTCCCTCTCCCATTCGACTGCTGCACAGTGGAAACAGGATGGCAGAAAAACAGGCCATCTCTGTCAATTGTAGAGCAAAGCACACCCCATCCCATATTGTGATTGACACCGTGCGTGAGTGGGGAAAACGTCGTCTCGATATTTTTTCCCCGAGTGAAAATTGGATTCTCCACTCGACTGAATCTGCTGAATTACAATAGCAATTAGTTTTCCGATACCTTGAGCCCTTGAGATGAAAATAGCTCCTTGAAAAATAATCTAACCAGAAATAAATTTCAAATTCTCAGGGCTGAAAAGCAATTTTTAGCTATTACAGATAAAAATATGAGTGAAGCACGAGAAGTGATTGTTTTTTCATTCAAGTGGAAGACATGAGCCGACTCTAGCTAGTCTAGGAATGACAGAGTTGTAATATTCATTCTCATACTAGTGGCGATAAGACAGATTTGATTTCGTTACGCATATATGAGTGAAGATACAATAATTAGTTATTTGAATGGTAGAGATTGGTACCGCCTTGTTGGGTATCTTAGGGATTCTCTGCGTTTTAGGGAATGGTTGGTGACGGAATTCAATAGCTAAGATCGCTTAAATGTTTCTTTCCAATTCTATAAAATTACTCGAAATTTGATTTGCTTGTTAGTTAAATGGTCAGATTAGATTAAATTATGTTCTTTCCTATGTACTTTGGGTTTTAACATATTGATTTGAATATAGAATCGGTCACTTCTCATTGAATGGAGTTAGTTGATCTATGATCTTCAGAAGTCCGGTGAGGCTTTCAATGAGAATAAGATGTCCCTTTCTACTAATCCCACATGTCCAAACATTTTTTGAAGTTTGAGCAGTTCCCACGTATTACTGTCATTCTCAATCCTCATCAAATAAGTTATAATTCATGATATGATATTTTTCGATTAAAAGCCTGAGAAATGCAAAAATGAATGAGCTTGACTTAATCCCGGCTCAGAACAATGCCTGAGTTAATTAGCCACAATAATTAACAATAATTTACCTGTACATATGAACCTCGCGCATGCAAACTTGTTGGTAGATGTGGAGAATAACGTGATATATTGATTGAAGACCATGAATAATCAATTGATCATAACTCAATCTGTCTATTTCCTGGTATTAAAATGATTATTATATTTTATCCAATTTTGAAAATGAATTTTTCGAAAAATAACTACTAGAATATAATTCAAGTCTAGCAGAACAACATTAGTTTTCCGGAATGAAGAAATAATAATACCAATTGATTAAATAATATCTGATTCCATAATACTGTAAAAACATAGAATGTGTTAATGAATAAATTGACATAAAGTTTGATTGGTTGAAATACCGTAATGTGCATGTGCACTTCAGTGTGAATAAAAATTTGATGATTGTGTTCTTGTGCAGTTTTAATCTGGGAGGCTCTTATGATAACATCTCAATTTTCAAGTAGGAGTAGAATCCAATATCAATTCTAACAACTCTCACATTTTTGATACCTTCAATTAGTTAGTCCATTTCAGTATATCTAGCTGAATTGAATCACTATGTCTTGCAACAAAAACTAAGCACACAGAATTACCTAAACCATACTTTGACTGATAAAATATATCCATCAGTGCTGTGTCGGCTTATACTTCAATATTATTAAACACAGTAGTGTTATTGATAAATATAGATATTGATCATGTTGATAGCCTGAGAATGTATATTTATTTAATTCAAGAAAAGCAATAATCATCTCAATACATGAATTTACTAGATAAGTCGATGGAAATCATTATACTTCTTTCACCTCCAACCCTTAAAAAAATGTATGAAATACTTTCAAAGCATCAAACTTATAAGATTAATCGATATTGCAATACCTCCAAATACTATTCTATTATTTTATTGTCCTGAATTATTTATTGTCCATGTTTTTAATCTGCAGGGTTGATTTTTGGTGTTATAAATGTTTTTCCTAGTAAGTGTGCTTGGTAGAGATCAATATGCTGCTTGAATTCTTTCTCAACTGTCGCCTTCCCCTTAGGCATAATTTTTGGCTTACGTGGTGTTTTTTATTCTTTCAAATGCTCCTCAACACCTTTTGAACATTAGTAAAACATTAGTTCGATATTATTCCTTTTTATTGTACTAGAAATGTTACTTTGCACTATCATCCTTCAGAAAGATTCAACCACCTTCCTAATCACAACTCCAAAGCATTAAATATTATTTTTGTGGTTGGTAATATTTTTCACCGACATCACACATACATGGATTTTATTGTTTCCCTCATTAACACTAGAGCTTTGCCATTTTCTGTGCCTTTCAATACTCTATTGGAGTGAATTAATTTTCTCAGCATTTTACCTTATTCCTGTCCCCATATTTAGCAAAAAATCTATTGAGTACTGAACTTTCTTAATTGAAGTTTCAATATTTTAGAAATCTAATAATTCATTGCTCCCGTATATTTTTCAAAACTCTTTAAAATAGTCATATTTTTATATGGACAACGTTTAATTTTTCCGCCGCACTCAATATTTCATATTCCATGCACGATCATTTTTTTAAGTTTTCTAACTAGTATTTTTGGAAGAAAAATAGCACAAGGACTACCTTATTATTTTATCTTCTATAATGTTATTGCATTAGTGTCATTTGCATTGTAAATGAATAAAAATTAATAAAGTACTTCCATTCAATCGTTCAACAGACACTCCTCATCCTCGTCACTTTTTCATTTTTTAAAGTATAAGAATAACTCATCATCCTGTTTTCCTACAAAATAGTATTTTGCGTCGTATTTTTCCTGTTTCTCTCAAACATGTTTTCTAACTATTTTTTGAATCATTGTAACAAACAGCAAAATAATTTTTGTTTAGATACTTTCTTGTAATTTTTCAATCCTTTTAACAAATGCAATATTATTATTCAGATATCGCTATTTTTTTAATTCCCTCTCACGAATAATGAATTATGTTTTTTTATGTGAAGTATTTTTATGATGGCGAATAGTGTTTTTTGTGTTTTGAACTCATTTTCCTGACGAGAGAATTTGAAAAAGAGCATTTTTGTTCATTCAACCGGTTGCGATTTGTGATTTAGTGATTTAATCTGAACTCACCTCTCTGTCGACTGAAAATTGACAAATCTCTTTTTCATTTGGTCGACCGGTTGCGATTTTTTGTTTGACCTGAAGACAGGTGTGTGTGAGTACGATACGAGGTGTGTTGCGTGATGATTTCAGCGCTGACGGAAACTTCGAAGTGACGCTAGCGACGAAGGCGACCATCTACTATCAGGGCCTGGTCGAGTGGAAGCCACCCGCCATTTACAAATCGTCCTGTGAGATTGATGTTGAGTATTTTCCTTTTGATGAGCAGACGTGCGTTTTGAAATTTGGTAGCTGGACCTACGACGGCTTCAAGGTAGGTCCCCAGGGCGACGCTGCCGTGCAGTGCACGTCTCAGAGGTTGGCCACTTTATTCTTCACTAACCATTCATTCGCTCACTCTTTCTGAAAAGTCAAAAAAATTAATAAAAATATCTATTCACTCACTTTTCACAAAACATCTGAATAGAAATAATAGTAGAAAGTTTATTTTGACGAAAATGATCATTAATAGAGAATTAAAAATTTTTGTTTGTTTAAAGAATAATGTAAAAGTCGATACGTTTGTTTGTTCTCCAATTTGAGAATGAATTTAGGTATACCGTATATGATTCACCAAGAAGAGTGAACACAGTATTCTTATCTTCCAAGATAAGAAGAAAATTATTAGAAAATCTATCACAAATAAATGTTTGGAATACCAAAACTGTACAGCATTTAAAACAACGCTCAAGGTTCATTCGAATTGGAGGTATTCCTGAATTGGAATGGAGTGAGAATGTTTAGCCAAAAAATTGTAATAATTAATTTATTGCCTGGGAATAAATTATCTGAAGTGATTCAGTTTTGAATATTCCAGTCAAAAATTCAATATTGCTGATGTGGAACTGAGAAAAATTTAAGATTGGATATAGAAATCCTTGCTCTTTCACTAAATTCAATTGAAAATACATCATCGATTAATTGGTTGATCATCATTTTAATTTTAATAGATCAATAGAACTTCAATTTATTTGAAGAACATCAATATTGAAATGCATACAGAGTAATAACTATCCGAAATATTTGGATTATTGAAATCAATTTAGAACTATTAATTTTTCAAAAGAATTCTGAGAAGTACCCCTCCCCACAATTTGTTGTTTTCCGTGAATGGACCGCGGAAGCTCGCCAAGACTTTGAAACGGACCTTCATGAAACTTAATTGCTGGTGACCACTGATCTAAGTCACTTCACTCTTCCTGATTGAGAATTTTATCGGTATAGTTCCGTCTGTTTCATAACTACTAAGAATCTGAATTATCAGATAAAATTATTTCTAGTGTTGGAACTTTTAATATTAATGTCTAGTTACAAGTCTAAAAAGTTCAAATATCTCATTTTCTGAATTAAGCAACCAGAATTCTATCCACGCATTGTAATTTTATGTAATAACTTGAGCAATAATTAATGAGTTTTATTGGAATAAAGTCGCCAACTTCAGGTAACTGTCAGGTTAAACTGTCAGGTATAAGCAGTCTCACTGACTGCTCTGTATGAGTACTATGGAAATATATACTTCAATTATAATTTGATGTATAACCTAAAAAGTGTATATATGATTGTCAGTAGAGATATTTCTTGTTGATCAAATTCTAGATCTGACATGTTTTTAATTTTTCCACACTGTAGGTACTGTTTAGATGATTATGTGTTGTTTTCATTTATTCATACAAATATTAAAATATTATAATAATAATATGAAAAACATAATAAATCCATTATCCAGAAATTCATATTCGAGTAGGGAGATGCTGATGACTCCTATTGAATTTATTGCATCCACTACACTTACCACTTCATTAATTATTGATATGTCAAAACAAATAATAGTGCTGTAGGGAATGAATGCTATTCATAATGTTCCATAACGTTGTAACACTCTCGTTACCTGCACAAATTATTAAATCAAGCAATTACATCAATTGCTTTGTAATTTGATTCCGCCACACGCTAAATTCTGAATCAATAAATTCAACTGGGCCAAGCACCTCTGCTTGTTGAAAAACAGTAGTGCAGAGTTTAGCATTGTTAATGATCAATTAATGCGAAGTGAAGTCTCTTATATTACAGGTTCCAGGGTTCAAAAGATAATTGCTTGTTGAGTTCTGAATTAATAGCATTTCCAGATGAAATCTGAAATGAGATTGCGAATCGCACCGCCCCCTCCAACTCCCCCCCCCCCAACCTGTCTAATTAACATTTATGAATGTACAATTTGCTAACTTCATCCACTTGTCTCTGTCTTTCAAACATTCTCCATCTTGGTAATGGTTACTTTTGAATTTGCAAATCACTTCCCGTTGACATGAGCTGAGCTCCCCCTTCAATACTGACGCAGTTACTGTTTTCGAGTCCTGTTGAAATGCTAATTGAAAATTCAACTCGAATATTCACTACTTCATGCTCTTCTGTTATGTAAATGTATGTCATCCGACTTTGTAACAAGTCCATAAGAATCATCTGTCTCAATTTTTCTGTCTCCCATAAGTTTATGATAAAATACAATAATTGAAGGAGTCTACTTATTTCAAATTAGTATTATTACTTTCCTTGCCCTATTACCATAGGTTAGGAAAGTATTGCTTTCCAAAAAAACTAAGGTAGCCCAATTTCAATTTTCCTATGTGTGTGTGTGTGTGTGTGTGTGTGTGTGTGGTGTGTGTGTGTGTGTTGTGTGTGTGTGTGTTGTGTGTGTGTGTGTGTGTGTGTATGTGTGTATGTCTGTGAACACGATAACTCCATTCCTAATCAACCGATTGACTTGAAATTTTAAACTTAAGGTCCTTATACCATGAGGATCCGACAATAAGAAATTCAATAAAATTCAATTCAAGATGGCGTAAAAAATGGCGTATAATTACTAAAAAAAACATTTTTTCACGTTTTTCTCGAAAACGGCTGTAGCGATTTCCTTCAAATTTATATCATGGATAGCTATTTATAAGCCCTATCAAGTGACATGAGTCTCATTTCTGGGAAAATTGCAGGAGCTCCGTAAAATTCTTGAGAAAAATGGCGGATAATTACTAAAAAAAACATGTTTTACGGTTTTCTCGAAAATGCCTCTAATGATTTTCTTCAATTTCATACCCTGTTCAGTTATTTGTCAGCTCTATCAACTGGCGTAAGTCTCCTTCCTGAGAAACTAATGGGGGGTCCACCCCATCCTAGAGAAAAGGACTTTGCAACCTCCTTCTCTTGCGTGAGGTAGGTAGGTAGAGCAGTTTATAAAAAGAACACAGATATTTCAGATAGATATTTAAAAGATAGTCGAGATATTTCATCTGTAGAACAGCTGTTTTGACGACTTTAGAAAAAATCATCGAATTTCACAATTTACACAAAGGAAGAAGAACTCTGAAAACAATTATATATACACATAATATACAGTAGTCTGATCGTAGTTTCAAATATGTAACCGCCAATCATCATTATGTTATTCCCCCAAATTATTCTCGTTTTAGAATGAGGATTACAGTTCAATGAGCAAGGGAAGTTGTGTGAGTGTACCACACCAGATTTTCTATATAGTTGAGGTATTATTTACAATGAACCTCAAAAAAATTTTGAATACTAATTTATTAATATATTCCATTATCTTCAGACTGATCAAAAAGCCTGATAAACGTAACAATTTTGATTGATTGAATCATTTCTCATTACTATAGAATTTCAAATCTATCAAGAGACAAAATTAGTTGGACATGATAATAAGCTAGACAGACATTCTCTTGCAGTAGGCCTATTGCTGGTCAGAAACATCCCACATAAACATTCATCTGCTGATGTACGTATCTTAAAATGCTGCCAGTTTGTCAGTGTCTATGTCTTATAAGCAATTTTAATTCTCAAACGGTACTAATTCCAATCAACTTATAATTTTCATATCATTAAACATATAATTCGATTATTCTGTGATCATTAATGATCCGGAATTTTGTTGTTACGAAAATTTGTAAACTCCCTGAGAATTTTCCAACCAATTTCCAAAAATATTCCTATTTCAATGACCAACGATTCAAATGGTAATACGAGCAATCCAACAACTTGTTAGTTTGAGTGAGGGCTGAATTTACAGCCACTAGTAATGCTATTAGAGGTGATGAACTGAAAATAGATGAGGCACGAGTTCCGTCCGTACGTGATAATTCAATAAACTGCCCGCCGCTAGAGGGAGCTAGTGCTCCCCAGCGTCCATTTCAACTCTACTAAATAGTTTGTTCCGTTGCCGTCTATTTATCTTGAGTGATTAAAAATGTTTGAGCACACTTTTCAATTAGGATTCCTGTGTACGGGAATAGCTCGAGCCATTAAAGTAAATACACACATTTATTTTGTCAACTACTTAACTGTTACTACTCGCTACATTGCCACTTTAAACTGTTACTAACTTCAATCTCTCTCACTCCACCCTTTTACTCATATAATGTGTGTATCGATTCCATTCACACAAGTAGGGAATCAAGTCAGTGATCGGGATAGAATCAACAGGATCAACCCGGTACATTTTTCTCTGACTACACTCAAACACTCTACACTTTCTTAGACTACACTATAATTCTGACTCAATGCTTATCTTATCACCACCCAATCACAACTCTCAACTTTTTTCAAATATCCTTCATTCTTGATGATTCATTTCTAATCATTAAGTGCTATTTTAATGCTCAATTAACTCGAGTAAGAACTATGTTTAATCATTGACAGGAACTCATAATAAGTTTTGTATTTATAAGTGTTTTAATCACAACATAATCCTCCAAGCTCTTTACATGAGTCACAAAATTATTCAAAATTTTCTTTTTCAACTATATTTAATAGACACTGTTCAATAATATATCAATTCTCTCTACATGAATATTAGCATAATAGAGAAAAAATATCTGCATTATTCGTCTCTGATATAAGTCTGCATAGACGAGCTCTTAACCAGATTCACCTTACTCATGGAACTTTCTTCCTGCTGTACGCTCATCCATCAATAACAAACCAGCAAACAATGTCACTTTACTCCCAAACCATCATCCAAAACTGTCTTCCGTGAACGTATTAGTGAGCAAATTTGACATTTCATCATTATTATCACTACAACGGTTCTTGCATCTCGCTTTCCATCAATATACGTAGACAATAATGTATCATACAATTTACCATATAATTATTCAACAATGCATTTATTCTGAAACTGAGAGCTTCACGTCTTATCATTACGTCCACTAAGAAGAGTCATAAATCAATAACTTTATCTTCAGACGGTACATAATAATTCACTGTCTGGCTTTTAGATGATGAGAATTGACTTCGACTAGGAAAGTTTGTAGGAAAAAACAGTGATGGGAAGTTTGATGAGAATCAACTTGGGTAGCGGTCGAAGCACCTTTGATAGAATTCATGAGCTCCACCACTATTGTCTGAAAACACTTTAGCCCAAATGATTCTCAAGATGTACGTATTCCGCTCAGCCACAACTGAGAGCATCGAATACAAACTTGAAAGTCATTAGGAATTGTACTCGACGAATTGGACCGTTCCAACATCTAAGAAAAGCTGAGAGAATAGCCCAAGTCTATTCTGAACAGCGGCGAGGTAACTTCTTACTTTCAACTTTCTAATTTCCCATGCTCTTCGTCGGCCTAGGCTCTTTCTCATCCTCTCTCTCTCTCTCCCTCTTCTCGTGGAGAGCATAAATCAAAATGACTGCTTCATCTTGTACATTATCCTTCGTCGACAGAGGAGACTTTGCAGAAGTTCATTAATATCGGAACAATCTCATTCTTGTGTCGAGCAGAATACTGGGAGAAAACATTAGTGGAACAATGCAACCCTCACACACACATACTAAATTGTTCATAAGTTACCAAGTCAAACTTACTCATTGTTTGTGTGCATCAATGGCACTCTGACTGATACCGTTGCCGAGTGCTGACAAAGCAATTGTTTCAAAGCTTTTCATCCTGAACACCTATCTTGATATTAAGTTATTGTTTCTCATAAAATGCATTCCACACTCCAAGAAAATTAAGGTAAAGGAATTCAATGTGGTGGAATTTCTGTAGGAGTAATAGTTCTTATTGAGCCAAGTTATAGAAATGTTACTATAAATTATTATATTAGTTAATTATAATACAGTATTACCAAATCTTAACTCATTGTTTTCTCCACCTAATAAGAATACGATGGAACGGTTTTTTGGTTTCAAAGTCTCAACTTGCAGTTATTCAAAGAGTTGAATGTTCTTACATCCGATTTTCTCATTATTCACTGACAATCATGAGGTTGGATAACAACATAGTTTCCACTTTGAAATATTATTTCAGTCACATTGAAATATTTTTACAGTGGCTGAGCAGTAATTGATAGTTCACAATAGCAAATTGATCCAATGTGAAGTTCTGTTTGTAATTATTTTAGAAATGCAGTTTTAATGCCTATAGATTCAAGAGAGTGAATTATTATTCCCTTCCAGAGAATTGGGGAGATTGTGACTGTAGCATAAACTGTGCAAGCGTATTTTGAAAACAAGCCAGCTGAATGAGAAATCAGCATTCCATTGACAAAAATGTTTCAGTGAGCTATTCTTTCATTATAAAACCAATCGCTGTTCCCCATAGCAACACTCTTGTGAATCAGCATTGAAAACTTTTGCAATGCTTGTTGAATCAGAGGAGTGTTTAGATGTCGATGTGAAATGTTTCAACCAAAAGTGTATTGATATTCTGTCACTAAAATTGAACAGTCAACAAGCTATGTGAGCCCTCAACACCCCAGGGATCTGTCTAACTGCGTCACGTCTCTCATAAAGGTTTTCAACTCCTTCCATTTTCCTACCCACTTTCTTCACAATGATAACCACAAACCACAACTCTGTTCATATTGTGATAATATTTTGTGGTGATGATCATTATCACCAGGGAATATCAAGACAGCAAAAACATTCACTTTCCTATCAATCTCCCAAAGAATAAAATTATTGTTCTGATTAGTTGAAATTCAGGAGCTTCAACAAGCGAATATTTTTTCGATTAGAGAAAATGTTGACTTCAACTAAACTATCTATTTATGTTTTTGAATGTATATTTCGGTTCAAGGAATAATCTTAGATTCATTGATTTCTACCGCACTGTTCAATAATATTATTCACCACTTCAAGGAATGACGTGAAATAATTATTCATTAATTTCAGGATGAATGCAATGTATTGTTCCATTATATGTCTGAGCAAATTATAAATTTCCACGGTTTGATTGTACAGTTGCTCAGTGGAATGATTGAGAATCTGAAATGCATAGTAATCGTAATCGATAATTCCATTCTATAAGATTCTAATCAGATTCTTATTCCAAGATCTAAAACTCTTCTCGAAGTACTAAGCATAAATTTCAATAATAATTTCCATGAATTTAGCAGAAAATCAACTCTGATCTAGATATTTGTCTTCCTCAACGGACTATCAAGGAGCCAGGTGGATCACTTTCTTATTAGTTTTGAGATTGGAAAAATAATAATTCAAGTATCACTAAAATCCTATTGATAAAGAGATTGCGAAAGGTTTATTACCTTGCAGTTTGCGTGATGCCCATACTCGATAGTTACATATTCTTTTCAAACACGAAATGTATTGGTTCATTGTACAAATCCATTCATATATCTTTACAATGTTGGCAAAGAATAAAGTATGTGATACTAATGACTTGTATGAAATAATCAACAACTAGCAGGTAAGAAGTAACATGCCTATGAATTCTATGAATACAACAATTTGTAAAAGTAATTTTGCAACAATCAATTATTGAGATAACAGTTCATGTCATGCTATATTTTGATTGATATTATTATTACTGATACGGTATTATTTCAATTTATTTCTGATGTTATTGATTCGCATTGATACTGTTGTTTTCCTAATTGATTTTTGATTGGAAAGTGTAGCCACTAAACATTACAGCCTCGTCGCAGCAAGAAGACACCATAGCAGTGGACCAGCCGTGACTCGCAGGTTGACTCGAGTTGAGTGTAGTGCCGATAGTCAGTGGCTTTCTGTTTGATTGTTTGCAGCGCGGACGGCAATTACGAGGTGACGCTGATGACCAAGGCTACGGTCTACTCGACCGGCATGGTGGTCTGGCAGCCTCCCGCGGTCTATAAGTCCAGCTGTGCCATAGACGTCGAATACTTCCCTTATGACGTGCAGACCTGTGTTCTCAAGCTGGGCAGCTGGACTTATGACGGGTTCAAGGTGACGTCACTGATCACTAACAGCAACCACCATCACTTAGCGACAGATCCGACATCTACTACCCAACCGATAACACCCATTTGAAACTGTGGGCTGTTGTTGCGTATCATCCATTCATTTGACTGATTGATTGATTGATTGATTGATTGATTGATTGGGAGGAGTCTGGAATGATACATATATGATATCCATATAATTCATATATGATAATACCGATATATCTGATATCGGTATAATCATGTAGCAGGAGTCGAACATTCATTCAAGTCATCTTCAATGACTTGACAAGTAATGAAAGCTCCATTTATTTCATGTTAATAATTCGTCAAAGCTATTAGATGAGACAACTTTAAAAATAGCACATTTATAAAAATACAAACTCTTTGTCCAGATTATAACACATTACATTCAGATTATTGAGCATTGTAAATTCCTTTCAATTTACATTGAATATAGATGCTTTTTAAGTATAATCCTTCATATCCTTGCCCAAAATAATTGAGAGAATTCTTACCAAGAAAAACTTACTCATTAGTTCAGCTCTTTTGAGTTTTGGTAGCTGATAAATCAATTCTGGGAATATTGACCAGGTACGGTGAGACACGAGTTTCAATAGATTTGGATAATTTTGAATACTGTACGTATTCTCTTGAGGATAAAATTCTCAAAATACAGAAAAATCATATACATTATTATCTTGCTCTCATAAAACATATACTCTAGTTTAAAGCAAAATTTTACAGAAAAATAAAGCGCAGTGACTGATATTGAATGTATTCATATCAAAAATTATAAAATTAAATAATACATAAAGTTGACGGAACACACCCCTGACTACTCAACATATTTCTCAATGGGTCTCACCCAATTCACAATTTGTGTATCATTATCCCAATCATCACTTCCATTCTTCAATTGGAAAATAGTTTTAGAACTATCTCTCCCACGAAAGTGTTCAGTTGATGAGTATGCACCAAATACGACTAATTCTATTGAGAAGAGTCTCAGTCTTCTCTTTGTGCCTTTTTCATCAGGTATCAAAAATGATGAGTGATTACGAACATTAGGCTACCTATATAACATAAACTGAAAGGCCAGCAATTGATGTAATACTAAGTTACAGTATAAAATATATTGAGTGAATAATGACTTGAGATGTTCTCTCAATATTATCATCATAACTGTCTTAAATTATTAGGAGCATCATCCTATAAAGCAGTTAATTTGAAATAATGTAGCAAACTCTGATAAAAATCGTATATCTAATACAAGTATATCAATCAATAAGATAATCTTATTCTTGAATTTCTGCTTCCAAAATGATTCATCTAAATAATTGCGGAACAAACTCAATAACAATTTCAATATCCATGACTCAAATGTTAATATGCACTGTTAATTTTTGAAAATGTTGAGTTTATCAAATCAAAAAATCAAGATACGCATCATCTCTGATATCATTCACAGTAGAATACAACTGGTTTCAATTGTCTTTTTGCTCTCTCATCATAATATTCGTCTTTTCATATCAACCCGAATGAATACCCGGTTCTATCACTTCTATATTCTGCAAAAAATACTTGTCATTATCGAATTCTTTTTCAGGGATAAAGCGGAATAAAGGTGAAGTAAAATTGTTGGGCAAGTTGATGCGTTATATTATCATTTCATCTGTTCAAATTCACTCAAGTTTAATTTCATGAGGATCTTACCCCAAAATTGCTTGGAATATCTCTGGATTTGACTAGTTGAAAACATAAGGGGAGCATTTGTCCCAGGGCTCTGTTTTTGAACACTTGTGTGATTATTATGATTATCATTTGGAGAACTAATGGTATCGTAGCTCAGATCAATTAATTCTCGTGAAAATACTTAATCGATTCAAGATTCGGAGTTAGATAGAGGTATTTTTATAGGGAGTGATCAAATACAAAACTAGACGTAGTAACAGCTATTTAATTTGTAAGAAACAAATTGAATGGTTTATTTTCTTCTTTATAGCTACTGTGAATGAGATCATATTATGAATTTTTTATGAGTTTTGAAGCTTTTAGCTTACAAATTAAGCTTTATAGATCATATTTGAAGTTACCAAACAAACGAATACAATGAATAAACACATTCATTTGCAGTTATTGCTATTTTCACAGTTGAAATTAATATCTACAATAATTTTAATTCTACCTGTATTCACATAATCATAGGTGAATGACAGTTCTGACATCAAAATTGAGAAGCATGAGTTTGTGCAGGCTTGAGTAAAAATAAAGCCTGAGATTCTTTTATTTATATTATTGCTACCGATTTTAATGAAGAGCATAAAAGCATCAGAACAGGAGCTTTCATCCACTTGCAATGTATTAACTTTTAATTTTTCACTTCCACATTTTTTTACATTTTCAACTTTCATCTAGAATTAGGATCATGGATTCTCATACATAGAAAAATTCATTTCATCTCATTCTATAGAATTTTTATTAGCACTGAAAATTCACACTATAGTCGCTGGGGGGGACTACAAGTGTAGAATCCCAAATTGAAAGCTAGGGATAATTAGATGAAAACCCAGTTGCTAGAAACTCCTCTCATACTTTTCCACAATTTGAGTTTCTCTCAAGTGATAATTTAGTAGCATTTTGATTCCAAATTCTCATGAATCACTCACTGCAATCCATTTTTACAGTTTCGCACTCACTTGGTTCTCTATTACCGTGATCATGTTCCATAAGCAGCAACATCAGAATACATAATTTCATGAACATAATAATCAAAATGCATAATTTCAATAATTAAGGTTTTTTGCTAGCACTATTTCTAATCGATTCAATGTTTCAAATTAATCAGGATTTTTAAGGTAAAACAGACTTTCAAGTTTGAACCTTCTGTAATCCAATATACCCTAATACTACAGTCGTACCATATCATCACTATACAGCCGTACCATTCAACGTATCACTGAAGAATACTTGAAGAGATTCGAATAGAAATGAATGAGAAATATTTCCAAGCACATGCTCCTTATTAAAGTTAGATTTTTCTATGTGGGGATGAGAGTACTATTACTATACTGTCAGTATAGCCCAGTAATACCAGTGATATGGTACTAGTCAATATAGTGATACTACCAGTGGATCTTAGTCGGTTTGTACGTTGTAATCTGCTATTAAAAGTCCATAGAAATATCAATTGATTGCATCAGTGATGTTAAAATGTTGTTTATTTTTCAAAAAATGATCATTCCATTGAAAATCTTTCCGATTCTCTCAATAGTTAACGCATTGGAGACGTTTATTTCATATCAGTGAGAAATCATTGATGATGGAACCTTGGATAGAGCATGATTATCATATTGTATTTGACACTCGGATAGGAACCAGTTGAAACCACAACAATTGAAACCAGTTGGAATATATATATATATATATTGCCCTCATCCTTTATTTCTATTGAAAACATTCAAGACTTATGTGGAAATGGATTTTGTTCATGATTTCCAAGAGAATCATATTGGTGTGGAATGGATTGGTTGCTTCTCGGAAATAATCTTTTATTCTGAGCAGAAAGGTACTTATATTTTTATTGATTCTCTACTCCCAACCATGTACGATATACTAAAAAACACTCTTTGTCTCTCTCCTATTTTTCTCTCAATCTCTTCTCTCCTTGCTCTCTCTTTTTTCCTATTCTATCTTCTTATTCTTTTGTCGCTCTCTTATATTTTCTTGCGTAACAAAATTCTTCCACTCCCATAAACGTCTTCTTCACTTCATCACTTTTTCTTTAAATTGTTTTCCCTTCTAATTTCCTTGAATACTCTTTCTATTAAGCTTTCTATTTAATATTTTTGGAAATGTTCCGATTCATGAATCAAAAGTGGAAATTTCATACTATTAAAATCAGAGCAGACTGTCAATTTCCATCACTTCTATCTTGTTTTTCTCTACTCTCTTTCCAACTGTTTTCTTCTCTCACTTGCTTTTCTCTGTCTTTTTAGCTTTTTTCTTCAATATTCAACAATATATTTCTCACAGTCTCTCCCTAGTGGTAGAGCACGATGAATTGTGTTTCTGAATTTCTCCCACCAATCTCATTCATTTGAACATTTTTCTTTACCTTTTTTGAGCTTGTTTCCGCTCCATACTCCTGGGTTACAAATGAGAGACTGTTTGAATCATTTTTCGCTTTTCTTGCTTGTCTGTTTTCCTGCAGAAGTTGATGATATTTCTTCCAAAACTCCTGGAGCATTCAAGTAATTTGCTCAAAGCCTTCCAAGAAACACTAATATTTGTTAATACAGAAATTGTTCTGCATGCGCCTCAATTTTGATTGTTTGTTTGATCTGCGAACTTCATCTCTAATAATGTTGAGTATTTTAGTATCGCGTTTTCTCATGACATACCTCTATTCACAAATTATCTGATACAATTAGCAGATTTGTAAAAAAAATTATTTCAACAAGTAATATTAAATCATCCTAAATATGGGCGACCTCAACTTCTAAACTCTACCTTCCGATTCTGCAGATGTATTATTTTTCACGAATCTCAATAATCCCACATATGTATATTCTGCAAATTATTTATCGAAGAATCACAATTACACAAAAACATCAGAATTCTAACCATAGATTGCTGAAAAATGGAACGTATGAGTTAGTAGACTGATAAGAAAAATTGAAGAAAAATGAATTGGAAATAAAATCTGAAGGATGGAACGTGATGATTTCTCAACTCATTACATAAAATTCATCCTTACTCCTGATCCTACCTTACCACTATTTATGTTGTCATCAGTCATGTTTCAATGTTTTCCTGGCATTCATTCGATTGATTTTTCTCTGTCATCATCATCCACTCCACTATCACTGTCATCATATCCACCCATATTATGTTTGTATTTGTCGTTACCATCGTGTATACTAGCGATGTAGTGTTTTTTAGACGTAACAATTTTCAACACAATACACACAACACACACTAACACTCGACCCAAAATTTATTAAATAATAGATTCTATAAATTACGAAGAAAATCACCCTGACCAAAAATCAAAAACAGACTAACTCAATTCTAAACTCTTTAGGCATCTAAAGTCATAAATACTTGAGAATTATCGAAAAAATTTTAAAAAATGTCATTCTTAAACGTGAACGTGGCAGCAAACACAACAAAGGAAAGTAATGAGCCTAAAAATGCTCTGTACTAGTTGCTACAGACTGAAGCCCCGAAAATAAATCAAAAGTGCATTCATAATTTTCAAAATACTCATAAATTATATTTAAGAATGTTTTCATTTGAACAGCATTTATTAATGCTTAACAGTTTTCTAATTCTCAAAACTTTATCTCAAACTCAAAACTCAAGTTGGATGGGAGCTCCTGTTTCAAGCTTTCTTGCTGAGTATAGATACCATCTATACTATTAATATCCAATATTATTTCACAGTGGAATTCAGACATAATTGGATACATATAAATATTTTCTATTTTCTCATTGCACGCGCTTAAAGCGTCTTATATGAATTCCATTGTTATGTCTTACTTATTTCAAACGCGATACATACTTTTCTTTAAAATCAATGTATAACATATTCTATAGCAGATGGAAATGCTGTAATTAAGATAATGGGAAGTATTATTCTCGCATCATCAATCTAAATAGAATAGTATTGATTGATGTGGCAATCGATTTGACTGGTTTATAGATTTTTCTTCTTCAAAAATATTATACTAGGCTAATTCGTAAAGAATAATCCCGTTTCTAACCATCGATGAAATTAACAAAAGTCAACCTAAAATATAATCAAGGAGAAGCATAAGCAACAACAGTTTGATGAAAAATAAAGTTATGAGGGTCTATACTGAAACTACTGACATTCGATGTTCAACTTTGATATATCTCAATGAAGAGAGGATCAATCTTTTAAATACCTCTACGATATCATCATGTCCATCAAAACTCTGAAGAATCTTGACATGCAAGTCCAAAAAGGAATAATCTTCAATATGTTGATATTATAGGCTGATAATAGAGAATAGAAGAAAGTGGTACATCAAAATTCCAATAGAATTTCCACAGGAAATTCAGAAATTCATAATCCAAATAATGTTGATATTATTAGAGAATGAAGTTTCTCGTTTCTCGCAACAATGGAATCTCAACCCGGCTCTATCGAAAACATCACGAGTTCCGGTTCAGAAAGTGTTCGCGGAAGAAAATGGGTGACATTCATCAAAGTGAATGATTCTGCACTGTCAACCGTCATTTTCTAACAATAAAAAATGCGCGAATCAGTACTTGACAAATGGTCGTTGGCCGGCGAGAACTGAGGCCGCTGTCACAACGTGTATTGCTGCACATTTATCGTCTCTCCTTCCTCCTCCTCTTCATCACCCTTCTCCTCCTCCTCTTCCATGCCATATTTTCCCCAAATTCGATGATCCTCTCCCGTGTGTCAGCAAATAAAACCTCACCTGGCGGTAGGCATTTCCAGTTTCCACCCTAACATTTTCTGCCTCATCCTGTCGAGATCTTTTTTTTCTGTTACGTGTCCTTTATAACTTTTTTTTTATTTATTTATTTATTTATTCCTTGAAAAAGCATTACAATAATTCACAATTTAGAAATATAACAACAAAATGAATCAATAGGAAATACAAATAAACATAAGGAACTACTTCCCCAAAAGAGCAAGCTCGAGCTTGGGGAAGGAGCAGCCGTACTTTGACTACTTACTTATTATTAATTAACATTACAGTATATACATTAACAACTAAAATCAAATCCTTTCAATAAACAAGATAAATCAGTGATGCTATAATAGATCAATATATTTACATACAATATGTGTTAGATGCAACAAAATTTGTAAATTATAATAATGACCTGATATTGCCTAGCCCAGTGTATAACATGATATAAGATGTGGTACAAAATGGAATCTATTCAATTGAAATCTATTCAATTAACTGCCCTTTATAATGTTAATCATATCAACACAATGGTACTGTTCAGTCATTCATTGTCGTATTTCCATCAAATCATTGAGATTGTAGCAATAACCATATCTGAAAGAGATAATCTGTAGCCACATTTATAGCAATTATATTATAGGGCATGATAGGGAAATTAGGAACTCTGCAAAGTATAGCTAATGATTTCCCTCAAAAGACCAATAATCAACATATAGATGGAAAACTTTATCTAAATGATTTTCATTATTACAAGGTCAGGATAAACCTTATTCCAAAACTCGAATAGTCAATGATAATGATATTTCCGCTTTCTCATAAGATTGAGATTTTCTTTTGCCTGGTTGGTGGAAAGGTTCAAGTTTCACATTCAATATAGATTGTAGATTGAGTAATATTGACGTATCAAGCTGGCGAGTTGAAAAGTTAGAATTTCCAAAATCAAAGATTAATTTATTTATGGAAGAATTTTGCAATTTTTATCGAACAATATGAATAAACTTATTTTTTCATTTGTTTTATTTTTCATTTTGGAAATTCTAATTCTTCAACTCGCCAATTTGATACGTTAATTTTACTTAATCCACAGTCGATTATTATTATTATCAAGTATTCTATAATCTATCATCACTCATTAGTTTCATCAATCTACCATCAAGACACTCTAGCTTGTCATTGGAAAATTATGGTTCAAACAAAATGAACCATAGAATTGAGAGCTACAATCATTACAAGTGAAACAATCGAAATATCGATTTTTTATACCCGTCAGAATCTACTTGCAGATTCCCTATTTCGTGCATTATATGAATTTGAAAAGGAACAAATGTATTTAGATAAATATACAAATTGAGATAAATATACAAATTGGGATAAATATACAAATTGAGAAAAATCTTTCATCAGAAGATAAATGGAGAATTGATGTTGTCAAATTCCTGTCTTCTAGGTAGACTCTCTTTTCAGTAATACGAATTTTTACGCCTTAAAAGGTTTCATTCAGTTTCATAGCAGACAAAAATCAGGAGTCAACGTATTTGACGGAAATAAGCTTTCACTGAGCGTCACTGGCAGATGAGGAAAGATGGATTTTTATTCAAAAACAAGGAAATGAAAGCTGCATTTACATGGAAAGCATTTTCCCATCACAGATAGGTGAGCTTGTAAATAGCTAATTCTCTTCCTCATAAAATAGTGCGAGATTTGAGCCCATTAGGCTATCTTGACGGTATTTCTCGTGATATTTAAGCGCTAAAAATCAATCAATATCATATATATTAAATATTCAATTTTAAGAAATAAATATTCTAATATAAATATATCAAATATTTAAGAAATATCAGATCGGTCAATTTACTTGATCCCATTTTTATTTCAGCATCTCTCTTACATCAGTCATCAATTATTATTCCGACTTCATCACAAACATATTACTTTCCTCTTCTACAACATCCACCTTCAATTCCATCCTTTGTTATTCATTCTACTGCCGAGAAAATCTCGAGACCTCTCATTTGAATTTCGTTTCGAATTCTCAATTATTACTAACTCCCTTTCAAAACGATTCGGGTGGAAACATTCAAATCAGGCGATAATAATCTAATAAAATTTTCAAAGAAACGGCTTCTCAAAGGGTTTTTGCAATTTTAAGGTTGACTTGTTAGGCAGAGATTCCAAAATTATCGTTATTTGATGCAAAGTAAAGCTTCTTTTCATGTGTGTTACTAATTAGAAGTATTGGAGCGCTATCATTTTCCTTCTCTGGAATCGGTAATGGGTCACTTTGAAATTTCAATTCAACTTAAAATAAGTCATCAGTTGAAAGTTAGATCAGTGTAATCCTCTTTACAGACTTTCCAATAAATAATGAAGGCTTTTAGAGTGCTTCAAATAAGAAGAGATTAGATGGAAGTGAGAGGAGTAAATCAGAGCAGTAATGAGAAAATAATTGGATAGGAAACGTTTTGATGAGAAGTTCAACTTGTGAACCAGTTTGTAAACTGTTAACGGTTTGTTAATTCGTATAGAATTTCGCACAAAAAGCGTATAAAAGTATACAGGCACAATACTTTGGAGTCAAAAAACCGAAGTTATTTTTGGATAAGAGCTTATCGACTTTACTTCCTTTGGAATTCAAGAGCAACAATATGATTATAAATAGTAATATAGTAATAAAAATATAATTAGAGAAAGAAGGATCAATTCATGCATTTATCTTTTCTCAGTTATCTCCATATCCACTTTTACGAGGAAAAAGTCACTCTATGAATAATATTAATGATATTCAAATGATCAGCAATTCGAATAATATTCATTTCATCAGCTATTTTTGATAATGATTTGGTGACAGTAAGAATCAATAACTGAGATATGTAGCAAATAAATCAATGAAAATCTATATTAAAATTTTCAATCATTCAACTTGTATCTGGGTAATCGAGCAAAACAGTGACAAAGATCATTCTCGGTATCTCAATGGACATGAAAAGGCTAACAGCAATGATTAGGCGAAAAATAATTACGTCAAAAAGTATAAAATCCCAATCCATCGAAATACGAACGAACTGGATAGGATGAGATTGGCACTACATATTATAATAGCCGTTACACAGCTTTTCCACTCGAGTATCATATTGGAAAACATTCGAGAAATTGATATGACAACATTGCCCTTGTAGCTTATACTTCAGTAGCCCAATAATCATTCACAAATCCATCCAACAATTTTATCTGAAATAGAATAAAGAGCGTTTGTCTTTTCAGTCACGCTCAGAATGTTAGCAAAAGTACAGTTCAATGGTGAACGTCGCTTGAAAAATGCGGACAATAGCGAACGAACGAATTCACTCATATATGAAAGCCAAGGGGGGGGGGATTTCATGGAAGATTCTGCGACCGAATGAAATTGATTCGTGCTAGTTTGCGTGCGAGAGTCGTGAGGGTTAAGTGCGTGTGTGAGTGACGGAGAGAGGAGAGTGTACTTTTAATGACTAAATGGAAAACGAGCAAGAGAGAGCTGCTTTCATTCATCTGCTGCTAGAAATGTTCCATCACTCTTGCACGCGCTGTTTAATTGGTGAGATGTGTTCCTAGAGGGAGATGTTTGGCGCACGCATGCAGGGATGAATAAATTAATTGAGAAGGCGTTGAAGACCGAAGCGACTTTTCAAAGAAATTTTTAAAGTGGAATCTGAGTTTGACAATTATCAGTGGAGCGGCTGTCGAATTCGATGTCGATAGTTGTTTGCAACGTTATTTTAACAAATAAACGAATCAGATTCCCTTGAATAGACTCAATAATGAATTTCTGTCAACAGAAGAGTGTGGAATCCAGTTAAGTTACTCATGTGCAGAAAATTTTATTGAAACTGATAATAAATTTGTATGGTGCTATTTATGTTATTATGGCGTTATTATCAGTGAATCTTTTAAATAATCCCAACTTAATTCAGTAATAGAAATTCAAGATATCTACTGTAACATTTTTACTGTCCTAATTCGAAATACTCTTCCAATAGTAGTACTAGTTTTTTCATGCACTGTTCGCAATTTAATGGTGGTTTTACGACTGTCCGCCGCATTATTGTCACATGAATGATTAGTCTCAGGCGACCAATTAGGACGAATTGTTGATGAGAATATCATGGCAGACAAATGAGAAGGAGAGTCGCACCAATGAGACCAATTTAATGTAGGTTTGGAGGCAAGTTGGTCTCAGAAAGCAATAAGCCCGGCCGAGAAAGCTGCTGTAGCTGTAAATTAATTTCATTAAAGTTTATTACTTAATTTACGGCCGACAATAAAACAGGCCGCGCGCCTGGCAATCAAATAAGCAACATGGACGGGATCGCGCGTGTCTCCCACAACGCACTAATTCACCTCCGTGCCGCTGACGGCAATTAAGTGACGCTTTCCGCCGTTTCTCGGGATTTCCCGATTACACGCCGGATTTTCCGCCGCTTTTCCCGCCGGCTGGCAATGAAGACGAACCGGCCGCCGTCACCTGCAAAACGATTCACAAGTAATGTTGATTTGTATTCAGAGGTTCATATCTTGAATTGCATGCAGCACTAATTGAGAGGAGAGTGTTCTGTAATAGATGTGAGAACTGTAATTCAGAGGTAACTGTGATACACATGGTATGGAACGTTGGAGCCCTTGCAGGGCGTCCCACAACTGTAGGCTATCATGTTTTTGGTTTGGTTCTGATTACAGTGATGAAGTTTATTAAACAATACACAGAAAAAGAATGCTATATGGAAGCTCAGAGAAAAGCATGGAGCGGAGATAACTGGTTAAATAATTAATTATGTGCTCTCAAAGATTCATAAGACGGAAAAGCAGTCGATAAAGGTGATTTCGAGATATTCACTTCTAAAAGTGTGAGATCTTTGAAAAGACAGACTTTTTTCCAACTTTTTGCACTTTCATAGCTTATTACTCAACAACAATGAATCAAAAAAATAAGTACTGAACGTTGGGTTGTAAAGGATTCAGTTCTCTTCAATTTTATGTATTCGTTTACCATTATTATATGCTCTCCCTCCATAAAGTGTGGAATTCTCAATACAGAGACAATAGATCATTTGACAATGTAATTTGGACACAATATCTGGAACTGTAATATTTTGAACACAATTTTTGACTCTGCAGCTTTATTAAGACTAGAAAGGGGCTGAACATATTGAAAATCCTCATTCCTAACCTCTGTGCTGAAGGTGGAATACCGTCAAGTTGGTACTTGCTGTATTGAGAATTTCACACTCATCACTAAAGCTGCTATTACAATAATTGATGGAGATCGTAGAATGGTGATTCAATACATCAACTTGAGAAGAACTGAATCCTTTACAACCCAACTTTCAGTACTTATTTTTTCGATGCATTGTTGTTGAGTAACAAGCACTGAAAGTGCAAAAAGTTGGAAGAAAAACTTGTTTTCTCAAAGATTTTACACTTTCAGAAGTGAATATCTCTAAAAATAGAGGAGATATTACAGAACTTCACATGACAAAACTTGTAGGAAATTTGATTAGCTTCATTTTTGTTCAGCTAGTCATGTCGCTGAAATTCATTGTTTACAAGATACATGCTTGTAAGCCAGAAATGAGAAAACGAAACTTTTTAGCCAAACCACCCTTATCCTTTGAGCACAAGGGGTGGGGATGAGAATTTTTGATATGTTCACCCTCTAACTAGTCCAAACAAAGCTGCGAAGTCAAATATTGTGTCCAAACTTTCCCTCCAAATTGCGCTGTCAATTGATCTATTCTTGTTAAACTGAAGATTTTACACTCAACACTAGACCGACTGCGACAACCGTAGGGAGATGCGTAAAATAATGAAATTATACATGAAATTGAAGAGAATATGATGCTTATGATTAGCACGGATTTTTTCAATCAATCATTAGAAAGTTATGAGGAAAAAAGATGAAAAAATCGGATGTGGAAGGGTCTTTCTGCAAAATGTGACACCATCGAGAGCTCATACATACAAAACTAGAAGAGATATGGGAAAATGTTACAAATAAAACTTGTAGGCTAATTTGTAAGCTTCAGTTTTGTATTCGGTAAAAAATTCCGTAAGACGCATATTGTTCGAGATATGTGCAAAAAACTAGAATATGGTACTTTCAAACCACCCCCACCCCCTTAGCACATGGGGTGGGAGTGAGGACTTGTGATATTTTTACCCCCTTAAAAGAGCTGCAGGGTGGAAAATTGTGATCCAAACTTTTCCCTCTCTAATCTTTCGTTGACTGGAATAAAGTAGGAGGAAGATAAGGCTTGAAACATCTGTCCGTTGAAATATCTTTGATGTATGAAAGGAAAATTGAAGACCTGAGAGTATAGTACAGTTGAAATGGAAACCGATGAGCTGAGGCATCACTTCATTTATCACACTGGACTTTCGAATCAATTGATTGAAATCAGAAATGTTGTAAGATTCATTTTCATCCAATAAGGATTGAATCAAAGTGACAAGAAGAATGCTATTTTTTGAAACCACTCAGCTCAAATAAGCTTATTGTAATCTCAATACATTGGTTTCCGTAATTTTTTTGACATAAAAGATGGAATTCAAGTGAAGATCCACTGCTGAATGGCAACCGCATAAATTCATAAATTGGCAATAAATTCATGTAACGATGAATTAATAGTTCCCATGAAAAAGATAATGTTATTGAGGAATTTCATGGAGAATATGAGGATAATGAAATGGTATAAAATGCAATATAATAAAACAAAAAGTGTTGAACCAACTGAGAAATAAAATCAAGTGAAATGGCACAAACTATGAATACATCAGTGGATAAACGATATGATAAAGTTAATTTTTGACTAAGCAATGGAAATTGCCTCCCCTGCGTGAAAAGGCTACACAACAGCCGTAACAAGTTTATTATTCAGTTCACGATTCCGGAAAAATCAAACGTTTTAATCTCTATACAGTCATGTTTATGCAGACTCCCTACAGTTAGTTACGCACGAGATACTCGAAACAACGATTCGCCTTGATAAACGACTTCAATTTCCGGTTATGAACTCCCTTATTCCATAGTTCAACGTGATAGATAAATGCCAACATACTTATTTTGCGGTTGAGACGACTGTTTACAACAGCTCATCATTCAGTTTCAGGGTGAAACGAAAATCTTCAAGAATTTTTAAAAGTGTTGACTTTTCAATAGAAAGTTCATTTTGAATCTCAAAATCTTCATAGGAATAAAGAGACTGGCTTACAGAATAGTGCTATGAGAGATTATAAAACTCCAAGTAGGTTTGAAAATAGGAAATCGTTTGAAAAAGAGGATAAAATTCAATAGATAGGTTTAGTTAATTGCAATTTGGAAGGAAAAGCATTATTAATAAGTGATTTATCTGTTTTACTTGAGGTTTAGTAGTGATAGTTTGATTATGGATTCTGAGAAACATGTCGAGCAATTTGACAGAATTGGGCTATTGAATGTGACAAATGATCCAAAACTATAATTTGTGAGTACAGGAAACAATGTGGTAGGCCTAACTTACTAAGAAGTCATACGGTACTGGTAATATTGAGTATACACTTTTCTTTCTAGGGCTTCTGATTATTGAAACCTAATAAAGTTATCAAGTACACTTAATTTTATTACATCAATTTTGTTTCAGTAATATTAGAGTATACCAGTGTATAAAAACTGTATAGAAACGTATTAGGGAATCTGATCCCTTTCGGAATTAGGGTAGTTAGGGAATCAATGTATTAGATTTCCTAATACATTGGACCCATATAGAATTGGAAATAAAAAATATTTTCCTCATGTTCAAAATAATCTACTTCACTTTGTATACAGCAGCAAGCACACTGAGCATCACAAGCCTACAAAATTATTGATTATTTTCTTTCATAGAGCGTTTAGTATGAAGTTTTCATTGTAATCATATTTTAAGTAATTGAAACCTGATTATTATGAACTATAGTTTCAGCAATAGTATAATAATGAAACTGAGAAAGACAAGATCTAATCTTAATTTTCGAGGTAAGTTTGTAATTTTTAGAAACTTTTCTACTTTTGCGGCCTCCAACATAAATTCAACGACCAAAGCAATGTTAACATTCTACTCCAATAGCTATTGTAAATAATTATTGCTCTGTAAATAACACCAATCCTCTGTATATTAATCCGAGCCCTCTGTAAATAATCCTCTAAATTTTATTTAGCTGATAACACTGTACATTCTTCCACGAACACACAAACAGAACTACCGTACACTTACACTCTTACACCTCTAGAAATGTAAATGTTTTAGCAGCATGTTGACAGAATGCTCTGTTTAATATTGATGTGTTTGAAATTTGTATGTAGAGCATGAATATATAGCATGCTTCATGTTTGAATGGCTAGTGCATACATTATTCTAGATTCTTAGTAAGGAATGAAATGGATAATCGCATGGTGGTCACACAACTCACATTTTGTTATTGCTGTTTGCTTGTTTCATCCTATAAATGTTTTTTATGAGAAAATTTTTCTGTCTTGATAGTAATTATTTAATTTTTCTTAAATTAGTCCTGTAGATTCTGTGAACAAAGTTTTTTTAAAATCTGTTGAGTATTTTGAGTTTTCTATATTGATAATATTTTTATCGATCGACAACCTGTCAGTATACAGAAAAATATGCAAACATTTGCAATAATATGGAGAGAATGGTACAATTCATGAAAATATGAAATTCAAATATATCATTCAAACGTATTTTGCAAATGTATTTGAAATTATATTAAGTCGTACCTGATATGAAAATATTTGAAAACTGTGAGGATATTATAGGAGAGCAACTTCAGATAGTTCAAAACTGTTTTTAAATTGCTCTTCCATTCTTATTGAGACTAACTGTATACATAGTGATAGGTCATGATATCATGATTTCAACCTTCAGGTGAAGTAATGTGATTCAAAGATCTGAATGAGGGTCAAAAGTCAAAGATCATATTATCGTAGTTTCTAGTTGGGAAACAATATATGAAAACTTATGATCAATAAACCACTTATGTTGTTCCTATCTTGAGAAAAATAGCTATTTTCTTAGTTATTATTCAAAATAAGTTTACAAAGTCCGTGGAGTAAAATCATCAATATAATACTATAACGGTAGAATATTTCAGAATTATTGATAGAATTCTATAGTGCATCACAGAAACAATTCATCCAATATATTAATAAATTACGCTACAATAATTTGATACAATGCGTTTTTGGAATAATGATAAATTTTGTAAAGGAGTCTTCAATCATTTAGATCTATTACAAACATGTTGCTTCCTCTTGCCAAAAACCAAGAAATGAATTAATAATGTGACACAAAAAGTTTTATATTACAAGAATATTTTGCTATTGTTATAGACTCTTACAAGTAACATGTCTTACAAGTTTGAAAAAAGATCATGATGAAATAATATTACCTGATTTTCTTCACAAATATCCACTATGTAAACATAGTTTCTTTTACCAAATCGCATTCATATTATCATAATCAAATCAAGCCACATATAATATTGAAACTCGTCTATAGCACTTTTTTATCTCATCTCACCAACTGAATTAATGATCGAGCCTCTCTGTAAATTCTATTGAAGAAAAGAAATTTACAAGATTCGAATCAAATTGAATTAAAATCAAAATTACTGTGACTCACTGAATTATGAGAGCGTAATAGCATGACTGTCCTTATATATTAAAATCCATTAAAACAATTGAACAAAATATAAATATTTTTCGTATAACATCTTTATTTAATCAGATGTAATTATCAATAAATAATAGAAAATTTATTATACTTTTGGGAATCTGAAAGGATAAATGCGTTTCTATAACGTATGAAATTGACAAATCCAATTTGTTGAATAATCATTATTCAGACGGTTTGATGAGAGACTTTGGCATTGTTATCATGTGTGATGAAAAGTATTTTACTTGAAAGTGGTCTTGGGATAGGGGTATAGTAATGTGCTCAGAGCCTGTCGTTTATAAGCAAAATTCTAGATCTCCAAACCAACCAATAAAATGAATAGAAGCCTACGTTTCTGATTGGAAATTCTAGAATATCTTGACACTCATAACTTTTGCTTCGAGTAAGATATTACTGGGTATTCTTATATCAGTGTGTGTATTGGATAATGTTCCCTAATCGGGAATGGAAATTAAATCGAATTGACAATCAATTATCATTAAAATAGAGCTCAAATAATATGGTTGAATCAAAATTAATGTCTCACCTTGGCTGAATATATTTATAAATATATGCAAAAAACGCAATTTATTCTATCCCAATCAAGTTTATGACAACAAAGGTTGAGTAATTATCGAACTTTTCATAAAATAAAATGATATCATCAACCACAAAATACACTACTCTCATCAAATACTCTCACTTCATCACTCATGGTTCAACTTTGTTCCATATTTATAGCCTAAACTATTGTAAATACTTGAATTCATTATTTATTACACCATTATTATTGAAATAAGATTTTTTCTGTAATTTTCTATTGCATTATTACTAATGTTGATTTCAGCTTCTATTGAAACTTCAAATGTTCATGTATTTGAAGAATTATAAAATTCACATCAAGGAGTAAATTTTGGCACTTACATATTTATTATTAAGTAATTCGCTTAATGCCTTTGCTTTTAATTTATTACAAAATAATGAAAAATTAATATTCGTCACTAATAATCCATTATTTTAACAAAACTGAAAATATTATTAAAGCTTGAGTTTTTAAATTATCCTGTAAAATATATCATATTCAATTATTGGCCTAAAGCTTGGGCTTCACTCTCTTCATTTGCATTTCTCATTCACGTTTATCATTATTTAGTTTGAAGGCAATTTTCACAGTTGTCGAGTTTTTCAAAGTTCTAATGAAATATGGAACGCTTTTTTGTTATTGCAATTTCATTACTTCGAGTAGAATTGTAAATAATTATTATCATGAATGTTAATTTTAATTTGCGGAGTGTCATAGTTTAGCTGAAGTTTTCAGGATTCATAGATTAGTGGAACAAACAGCTCTTGGTAACACCTGGTGGATAATATCATATTTTACAATAACCAAAAAGCTTAATAATATTTTCCTCTTTGATTTTGATCAACATTATTACCAAAGAGTAGTTAGATTGTTATCTTTCACGTACAGAACGTGGTTGTTACTTTAGGCTTCCAAATTTCATTTCCGAAACCTAATAAAAGTGTAAATTCTGTAACAACAAAATTCTGAAAGTTGAGTCCGAATATATTGGAAACAGTGGTTTGAACTTAACGTATACTACCAAGTAATTGCGAAAACAGTTATCATAATACCAAACTTATTATTTCTCCAGAGTTCATAATAATTATGAGAATAAGAAACAATCAGAACAAAAAAGCTTTCCATGATCCATCTACATTCACAGCTATAATCAAATTTTTTAATACATTTTCAGGCCTCATTGATTATCTATCACAAACTAAAAAAATGTAAATATGTATGGTAGTTATAGCTATGTAAATACACATGAAACATCACCATTTCAATGTTTGCATTCACAGACATCAATATTCTACAGCGAATCCACCAATCACATGTTACCCCCCCTCTTCATGTATTTCATAGTTCTCCAATTAAAGTTTGATTCCTGGAGAAATGACGATCAGTGAAGTGAAGGTAGGTGGAGTTTTGATGAATTTTAATTTAAGAATTTCTATTCCACTCTAAGATTGACAATGCTAACTAGGCTAGGGAAGACTATCTTCCAAAACTAATAAAAGATACACGAACTGGTTGAAATAGTTCAAAGAGACAGAGAGTGAGATAGAGACATTTTACTTGCTCGATTCTTATTTGACTAGACTCTTGTTTATTAATTGTTTATTCTTCCTGCGAAATTATCTTCCAATATGTTGGACTCTATACACAAGAGAATAATCAAGTTTCAACATAATCGTATATTCACATCATTATGACATAATGATCTCATCACATAATATGTTGCAGCACGTTGAATTAGCATCAAATACTTCCGAAATTCCAAAACCAACTGTGAAATTCTAAGAAAATACAACATAGAGTTCACAAAAAAATGATAAATGTAATGTAAAATATTCTGTGAGCATCACGATTCAAACAGAAATTATCAAAGGGAATAGCACAAAATGATATGTAAATTATGCTTACATCAAATTACCTTCCCCAAAATTTTTCCATCAAATCAAATTTGTACTTTTTCGCCGTTCCACAACCAACTATGTTTTAGCAACCAGGCTCCGAATCATCCCAACAGGAATGAAATCGTATGGAATAATTATTTTTTGACGAAAAACATAACAAATAAATTCAAATGTACATTGTAAACTGTAGTTTTATTGATACAGTATAGACTACAACCTTCATTATAGACTACCGTATGCAAAAATAATACAAGCTGCTAGATTAGTCGAGACAGCTCACTTTCAAAAGGAACATAAATTGAAAGAAAATGTTTTAATGCTGGAGCTAATTCTTGTCAATCAGGGAATGTTCTCAAGTCAATTGACACTCACAATACTAGTGTGGGTTGAATGGAATAGAGGGCTCTTATTGCCTCAACTTCGCCCACTCACTTGCAATATTATAAAGTGCAAATAAAAAGACATTTATCTATCCATCTATCTACTAGTTACAACCATATGAATTTCCCCCATCCATCAAATAATTATTATTTTCATCCGACTCTCAGCCATGTTAATCGTGCCAACCAGGTTTGACATACCCAGCCCACAATTTCCTTTAGCCTCTGCCACCAAATGTGGCCTCTGCACTACATTATGACACAGCTCACATCCATCGCTTAGCCCGTCCTGGGACTGCCCGGGGTGGGGGAAGGGGAACATGTCTGACATTTCCAATTACTGCTTGAATCCATCCTCTGGACGGGACGGACGGACGGACGGACGAAACGGCAACTGCGTCGGGACCCAATTTGTAAGCGTTAAAGGTCTGTATTTTTGCCGCATCTGCAACATTGCTTTCGTTTCACTCAAAACTGTCAGCATTCCTCATGGATAGAATCACTGGCTCCCAATCGAAAAATGCTGACAGTTTGAATTGATGCCACTTTGAGGCAACAGAGAATTATCCCT
This sequence comes from Nilaparvata lugens, assembly GCF_014356525.2. NCBI lineage: Eukaryota > Metazoa > Arthropoda > Insecta > Hemiptera > Delphacidae > Nilaparvata > Nilaparvata lugens. Next base: position 1,035,450 of record NC_052511.1, read on the forward strand.
GTCACAATGTACGATATTGTCACTCCGATATCGGCGGCTAGATTTGTGCGAATTAAAGGATGAACGTGATCTACTGTACGAACGATTATCGAGCAATTCAGATCATAATCAGAAGAGAATCATCCCTTTCAACACACCACTTAGCATTCATCAATACAAAACCCAGTTTATGTGACTTATATAAGTACGAACATTGGATGATTTCAATTCAACTGTTATTCTATTTCCTTCAAAAAAGTAATAAGATCAATCATGCACTAACCATTACTGGAGACAAATGAATAGAGACAAATTGAAACAATTGCACAGTATCTTTTCTCTATGCCATTACCCACGTACAGACAAAATGCTTGTATGAATGAGCATCATCTGAAGAAAAGTGCTTAGTATGACCAATAACAGGGCAAATGGTCAAATAACAGATATCAAGAAATATGAGAGATTCACGTTGTAATGGCAGTGAAAATGACATTGTTGCGACTTTTCCTTTTTCACTGCCTTTTATGGTAGATAGATGTGATTCAAGATATTTCTATCAAACGTTGAGGCTACAACAAGTCTAACATTCAACACAAGTAGATTCCACAGAAAATACATTGTATGAATACTGTGGTCTCTGGATTATAAGCTGTCGAAAGGATTGAATGATTCGTGATGAAAGAAGCAACTTGCAACCAAATAACACCACCTGAATTATTGTTGAAGGAATGGGTGACACGTTTCCCTCTGCCCATTGGTCAGTGGACGCTACTGGAGTCGTTAGGGAAGCATATTGAAAGACTGCCTGATTCAAGTGTTTTCGCAGTGATTTTGTGATTCGTTCATTTGTGCAGCCCACTGCTCTGCGTCAACACGTCTGCCATCAGTAGAAGAAGGCGAAAACAAATCAGCTCCAATGCACCGATAGTGATCTCTTTATTCGCAGAACCTACTCAATTCTTCACTCCCTTTTTCCAATTTCAATTCTGTTTTTCTTTTCAACTTCTTCTCATTATAAGAGATTGACGAAGTGAGAGGTCAACGCAGTTCACCCTTCACCATCATTTCTTTCTTCTCATTTTGAAAAGCATTCGAGGCAAACTTTAAACAAGATCCCTATGTCGGCAGTAAGTTTAGATGAAATTACTTTTTCCTTCAAAAAGAGCCTGATTCTGTCGCACAAACAAACACTCGTTGCGTCTTTATTTCATCTCTTCACTTCCTTACCACTTCTTATCTCTCCTTTTCTCCTTGTGATTTTTCAATCCCCTTCCTTTTACTTATCTTTATTGTCTTCTTCACTCCTTTTTCTTCATTCTCCTCCTCTTCTCCTTTCTCTTTCTTCTACTTTTCTTATTCTTCTCTTTCTTCCGGTCCTCCCCCTTATTCTCCTCCTTCAATTTCATCTTCTCCCCAATCCTATCCTCCTCCTCCAATTCCACCTCTTCATCCCGACCCCAATGACCTCATCATCATCATCCTTATTCTTCTCCTCCTTCTCCTACTCCTCCTCTTTCTTCTCTATCTCCTCCTTCTCCTCATTCTCCTACTCCTCCTCTTTCTGCTTCTCCACCTTTGACTCCTTCTCCTCCATCTTCTCCTTCTCCTCCTTCTACTCCTTCTCTTTCTTCTCTCCCTTCTCCCCATCCTTCTTCTCCTCCTGCACTCCGTCATTCCTTTCCATAATCATTCCTTCTTTGCCATCTAATATTGTAGGCGTCAGTTTTCAAACTGGTATCACTTTCTCTCTCCATTTCCCTGCCACGAAACCAACAAGAATGAATTACACAAAAGGAGAAATGGTAGGAGAGGAAGAATTGAGTCGGAGAAACTTTGAGGAAAAGTTGCATTCAATCTCTTTGTTTATCTCTTTTCGCAATATGCCCGGCCATCGACATTAATTACTATCAACTCTGCGTGTCAGTGAATACTCTCCAGACCCAAAACAAAATTGACAAAACTCTTTTTCTGAGATGTTTCTTACTCTATTTCAGCGAAATGCGACCATTATTCTGATTATGGATGGAAGATGCTATGATTTCTGAAACTGGAACAATCACTTTCAAATCCGATTCACTGTGATGGTTCTGAAGGTTTTCACTGATGCAAGTACAAGTTTCATTTCGAATCTATATAAATGATTGCATCGGTTACTGTTAGTGTCAGTCTTCACTCTCAATATCGCAGTTTGCAGTTCATGATAACTGAAGAAATTCAAGTTTGAAATCTTGAATACCATCCCTCTTTCCATAATCTCTCTTGGCTTTTTCTTCAGGCGAATCAAAGTAATCAAGTAATCTGAATCTTCTCTTCCTCATCTAAGAAATTCCGCAACAAAAATATTCCATTACATTCTATGCTCAATTGGTAAGCATAAGATATTCAAGACTAGTTCAACGCGAAAAATGCTGATAGATTTTAGTTGAGACACAATAAGACACACTATCTATTTCAAACAAATAACTTCATAAACGTACGTACCTTCTAATAATAATATTCATGTAAAGCACTACCGGCTCGTGTTTTATGATCCTCAAGTTGGAATTGCATGATTCCCGTACGACTTTATTTCAATTCTCATTGGATCAGTGATGCTGAAGATATGTTCAATGATGCTAAAAGTTGAGCCAGATAAATGATTACCCATGGAGAATATTATCGTGATAATTTTATTCGTTGGAGTAATCCTTTTTTATTATGATGCAATGGAATTCCAGATCAATTTCTTCTCATACACTGTTTCCTTTCCTCGAATATTCATTTATATGAGTGCACAATGCTATTTGCATGCTCGTCAATAGGAAGCTACGGGTACCACTGGAAATTAATTTCATTTTTTGTAACAACATTTCTACGTGCCATTGAAATAATAATATATTGTCTTGCGGGATCTTTTAAGTTCGATATTCTATCGAACGGTTGGATCGATTTGTGCTAGTTGTTTAATTATCTATTATTCCATTTATATGGATTTTTCGGAAGAGATGTGAAATCCTATTTTATATTTTTACGTAATTAAGTGAAGATCATCAAGATTATCGAGATTATAAAGTCCATGCATATTGGTGTCCAATTGTGCATTCCTGCACAAATATCAGGAACAATATCCATACTTAGTAAATATTGCAAAATTTGAGGTTTCTCGAAATGACTGATAGTTGTACGTGAAAACTTCCTCATGAAATCTTCCTTGTTCTTCCATAATTCCCCATTTTATAAACCTCCTTTTCTAGAGCTCCACTCGATTAATCTCAGAACAGATCATACAGTTGCTTGATTAACCACTTTCTCGATTAAATTGCTACTTCTTGTGATGAGATGCAATATCGTTATATCCAATATACATAGGGAACTTTATCCAATATAATATAGGGAACTCTGATTAGTTAGAATAGCCATGTAGGCCTTCAATAGTGGCTTGAACTTCGGCAAACTTGGATTTTCGAACTTGACTTGGTGCAGAAGAGATCAACCAGTCTATAGTGAGATTCATTTTGAACTGTCAGCATTGATTGAATGATAACCTTTCATGTTACTTATGAGGAGTGCTGAAAGTCTGAACTGAGACTCGTTCTCGCTCATTTCACTACTTCAGTGTTAATCATGTGCCAAAGATGTGATGTGATGGCTTGGCTTCAAACATTCATTAACTTGATGATATTAAACTGCTCAGCTCAACAGATCAGAATCTTGAATGGCCTGGAATGGTGAAACCTTCAGGTAATTGAATAGTACGTGTACCATCACTTTAATGTGTATCACAAAATGATGCTATTACGTACTGTATTCATGTTCAATATTCGCGAGAGTATGGATTAGTTCATGATGGGTATCTGCCGCATCAAGTCATAAATAATATTCGCAATCATCTTGAATAAAAATATCAAAAATAAAATATCAATAAACGTTGATGCAGTTGAGAATCATCAACAAGGAATTAAGGGGGAAAGAATCATGGGGATTTCCCATTCTCCACTGCAGATAAATAGATTGCAATACATTATTTCAGTCTGCATTGCAGGATGTTTCAGGCATAGCAGTCTTGGTCCGCTTTAGTATATTAACATTAGAAATACATGTTAAAAATGTTCCAATTATGATAGTTGATAGTTCATTACATTTAGGACCAATTTGAGAAATATGGGAGTATTTATGTATGACATAATAATAGGGATTGAGCATTAAAATTTACATGATTTGGAAGAGTAAAGTACATAAACAATAATCGTCTTCAAAGAAATACAACTATGGCCAGCCCACAAATCTGTTAAGCCGTTGACTAAGGAACTCTTATTATTATAGTGCATACCAATATTCTATACTCGAAGCTCTAGATTATCTGATTGATAACGTTCCAAGTTCGAGCTCTTCAAACATGAGTCAGAGCACTGAACTCTAGTTGAGAGCTTTTGATCATTGACAAACCTCTATCCCGGTGTCGGTTTAACTGACGTTCATAAGAGAATGAAAACTTAATAAAATGAATCTGGAATATAGTAATTATAGATATGATAATTCAATTTTATAATTCCATGGAATTCACGGATGACAGTACTCGCAGCTCAATTTCTATTTGACATTTCAACAATTAAAAATTTGGAAAAATTTGAATGCCAGTAATTAGAACCATAGAGTAGGGACATTTAAATAGATTATTTGTCTCTGTTAGGACCCAGATGTAACAGTCCTAAACCTGAATTGAAATTGTTTTGAAACTGTGGGAAGAAAACATGAACATCACATCCGTATTCCCAGATTGAGGAATGTTTGCTGAAATGTTTGCAATCCAATTGCCGAAGAAGCAAGAATTGATTGTCTGGTTGCGTTCGTCGGTGATGTAATGAGAAAGAAGAGACCACTCCAAGGTAAAAACTGCTTCCCGATTCAATCCCTGAGGAATGCGACCACGTGGAAAATCCTTCCGAAAGCAGAGAACCGGAAATGCTCAGGCACGCATGCGCACACGCACTTTCAAACCGGAAGATGCCAAAAACAGGCTGAAGCGCTGAATTCGTGGTTTTATACGGCGGGTAAACTGCAGCCGCGGCCACAAAAATAATATGCTCAACTCAATCTCTAAAACACATCTTCCCTTATCCTTTCTGATTCTAGCAACTTTCCATGATTGGAGAGCGATCTTAGTTTTTGTTGCCTGTTTTCCAGCAGGATTCCTCCCTCTTTCAAGCAGGCTAGATTTTTTGGTTCATAGAATTAAAATGAATTATCATAATTATACCAAATAAATTATTCTTCCCCCCTGGAGTCCAAAGCGTCTTTCTCCAAACCGCGATGATCTCCATATCGTTTTTAGCATTCTTAATTGCCTCCAATTGATATCCTCTTCTTAAAATTCCATCAAAATATTTTTTCAACTGAATAACAAGGAATTACTTATCCCTTGAAATTAATGAAAGATTATTTTGAAGCTTCAGCCTAACTTATCACAAAGAAACTTTCAACACGGTAACGTAAAGATTCAACAGAACATAAATAATGGTTAATGGAAGGAGTTAATTTATTTTGAATATTTCATTTGAATTATTTCTCTATTATTTTCCTCATTCATATTGTTTGGCACTTGTCCATAATCAATAACATCATTTGAATAATCAACTTTTGAAGGTTGGAATTTCTTATGCAAATTTGTGAATGATGTGTGTTGAGAGTGAAGTTTGAATTCTGTTAACGATGATGCGAATGTTAAAATTGTATTGAAATAATTTAATAGTGCAATAAACAATCAAATTCACAACATTTCACAAAATTGAACGAATGATGAACAAAAATGAAGCAAAATATTAGCATCATGATTGGAGTTTGAAGTGCATTTTTCTCTATTTTAATCTGAAACCGGAAAATCCTAAATTCTACGTTTTCAGCAGAGAATATTTAACAGAGATTCCAAGTACAAATAACTCACAAATCATCAACCCTTATAATTACAAACCACAAATTATACTTAAACCCAAAAAATACCACCCTACTGGTATATTGCTCGATTTCATTCGCTGCAGGTTGTTGAACACTATTCCCAATCTAATTAGATCCAGGATGATAAGCAGCTGCATCTGCAGTTACCAGTTGAACAGTGAAGCCAATGCGCACAGATCGCTGCACAGCTCAAAAGATCGTTGGACAAACATCATTTCGGTTATGCAAATCACTCAGGGAGCTTCTTCCGTTCCGCCTCAGAGGATGAGAACTATCCCACTATTTCACTCGAACCTCAGAGAATGAGGTTTGGACTGACCTCCCTATCCTACTCTAATCTGTGGCAATTGAAATCAAGGTAAGATGTGTATAAAGATGATGATATAAGCTTTAGTTTTAAGATGAGGATGAAGATAAGGTTTACGATGAGGACGAGGTTCAAGATGAAGACGAAGATGATGATGATGATGATGATGATGATGATATGATGATGATGATGATGATGATGATGATGATGATGATGATGATGATGATGATGATGATGATGATGATGTGATGATGATGATGATGATGAGGATGATGATGATGATGATGATGATGATGATGATGATTGATGATGATGATGATGATGATGATGATGATGATGATGATGATGATGATGATGATGATGATGATGTGATGATGATGATGATGATGATGATGATGAGAATGAGATTCAAGATGACAATGATAAAGAGACTTCTCAATATTATGATAATGAGAATGAGTTCACGATAAAGATGTAGATGATGATGAAGAAGATCAAAATGAGGTTCAAGATGGCAATGAGAAATAGGTTTTTCAATTATGATAAATATGACAATGAGTTTCAAGATGATGATGAGGAAGAGGTTCAAGATGATGATAAAGATGTAGAATAGGTTCAAGATTAGGAGTAGGAGGAGGAGGAGGATAAGGATTATGAGGAGGACAAGGATTATGAGGAGGACAGTGAAGATGAAAATAGGAATGAGGATGAGGATATGGCAGAAGATAAGAGAGAAGAGTGCAAACTACGGTATTCCACTAGGATGAGGATAGAAACGAAACTATCTCACTCCAGCAGTCCAACATAGTTGATACAAATCTCACGCAAAACTAACCTCAAATTTGATCTGGAATGACGATACTTCCCCAACATAACCTAACCTCAAAGTGGATCGTTGGGCGCCGCCTTCTGTTTGTTTTTCGCCAGATACACCGCGGTGGCTGCATAGGACAGTGGAAAGTGGCAAAGGGCAAGAGGCAAGTGGCAAGAGACTAGAAGCAACAGTGGAAAGTGGAAAGGGGCGAGTAAAAAGTAGAAAGGGGCAAGACCAAGACGTATGTGGTAGTGGCAAGTACAAAGAGGCAAAGAACAAGATGCAAGTGGCAAGAAACAACCAGCAATAGTGACAGGTAGAAAGGGAAAAGTGGAAAGTATATAGGACAAAAGGTTTATTGCAAGTGGAAAGCGACAAAATGGAAAGAGGAACGTGGCAAGCGGCAAGTAAAGAGAGGCAAGAGGTATTAGGCAAGTGGAAAGTGGCAACCATATCTGTGTTGCCTGTCCTGTTCTGGTTGTGGGCGGCACTGGAAAGCTTGCCACGAGTTTCGCATTAAATTAGAAACGAGCGTAAAACGAACTGCGAGACGACGGGAGAAGTAGAATAAAACTTTGCCTAATTAAATGCTGCTGAAACGACTGGGACGGGCATTTAACAAGTTACCGCTTATTGTTTTAAATCTCCTCCTCCCCACCCCGGTTTGACATCGGCTCTTTATAATTCGTTTCATTCTATTTCGTATCCTCGATGCTGCGAAACCATTCTCTTTCGTGGAAAACATTTCACGGTAAATTAATGGAATGTGATTCCGCCCCGAATGGATCCTTCTGCTTCGCTCCGCCCGATTTAATCCGATTGCTCGCACCGACCAAATTAATATCGGAAAGAAATATATATTATTTCATAAATTAAACTCGGTTCTAAAATCGTAAGCTTGTTCCTAAAAACGATGGAAATAGTTTGTGTCTTAATGTCTCTCCCACCTAGTTCATTATCAGCAGGTTTTCAGAGATTCTAACAGGATTTATATAATGAGATATCTAATGGAATATTTCCTCTGATAACTACTACTCCCACTTAATTCGATTGAACTCAACCCTATTGGCAGCACCATATTAATCCTTATTGTTGTTATTATCATATTATTCGTGTTGATGAAATTAAATCGCAGACTGGGATTAGGTTCAGAGTAAATCTGGGATCTAGATTAAGTTTTTCAAATATACTAAGTATAGTAAGTCTTATACAGAGTCTCTATGCAATTAAATATTTTATTGTCATGTAAAAGATATCAATTATGATTGGAATCACTTGATTCATTTATCGACATCTCTCCACCTACTTCACGTAGGAGTCACTCCACCTACACAAGCTATAAGACAAATTATAATATTTTCTTTCAATTTACCATTGATACATGATTGGGAAACTAATTGCATTCATGATTATATCAAAGTTCTTATTGACAGACATAACAAACAATTGTATTAAATCTTTGTGAGATTATTATGGAACACAAATCATAAAGTTATTTATGGAACAAAAATGTAAAAACTTATTGATTTCTTCCCTTTAACTCTAACTACTTATGAACAAATAAATAATTCGATGAACGGGGTTGTAATCTACAACTTATTAGTCCAGGTATTGAATCTATAGTTATTGACAACAATCGAATAATTTTGTTTGAAATTTATTGTGTAGAACCGCCTTATTCTCTGTAAATTGATCATATTGTGATGTGAGGATAGTTAATAGAGTTCACAGAGTACCTCCCTATCAATTATTTCAATATATTACCAACAAATAGTTAGCTCCGAATTTAATTCCAGTTCTATTGATACAATCAATGATTATTCGCGATAATATATCTTTTAGTTGGAGGGGTAGATAGATTCCTCACAAATTCAAAACGTACATGATTATTATTAATGGCATTAATTCATAAAAACAAAGTAAGATGTTCATTTAATAGGCTATCCCTCATTGTCTTTCGATTCTAATCAGGACCACACTCAAAATAAATTAAAAGAGAAAAAACTATATAATTTAGAGCAGGACTCCTCACTACACGTCCAAAATTTCACAAACTACAGTATAAGAACATAAATATATTTTTTCATGTTTGCGAAATGATATCACAAATAATAAATCATACTTGAGTTTATAACTCATTTTTAATGACAATACGACAATTGAAACCAGAAAATATGATAATCTCCAATCATAATATTCCTTATCATATCCTTATTCATTGAAAACAATAAGCACCACCAGCATTTCATTTCACCAGCATTATGTAAAAATACATCCATAAACAAAAAAAATAGAAAAATATCAAATAAAATCTCCAATAGGTAATGATTTGATTAATGAAATAATTTCCATATCAGGGACGATCAAAACGGGTTATTCAAATTATGTAACCAACTAATCTCATGAACATCACTTCATTATAAATCACTATTAATAAATTTTCAGCAAACTCAGCGTTACTAACATAATCCGTTCCTTTGTTCCAGGTTACATGTATGATTTATGTGTCAGCTAACTGTAACTATCTCAATACTTTCCAGGTCTTGCAAGAAGGATAATCTGGGTATTTTATAATTTGAATGATGCTACTATTATTATAACATCAATTTGAAAATGATGTGTGTGGAATTCTATTGTAAGAAGTTTGATTGGAAATTATTTTGAGCCTGCTGTGACTAATAAGTGAACGTGGTGAACTTGCAGGTTGACCTGAGGCATATGGACGAGAAGCAGGGCTCCAATGTGGTGGAGGTCGGAGTTGATCTGTCTGAGTTCTACATGTCTGTTGAATGGGACATACTCGAAGTTCCGGCTGTGAGGTGAGTTATTGCCTGAAACCTTCTTATTATTCTCAAACTATTTCATTGGAATCATAATAATTTTTCATTCCTTGTTGAAGCAATGCTAGAGCAACATCCACTGATGTTAACTCACAAAACTCACAATCAGTTCCTCCTATTTGAAAGCAGCAACTTGTGTCAAATTTACAGGAACAACACTGAACATAACTTTTTTGACATGTTATTCAGCATCGAAATTTGTGAACAGGTTAGTTACAGGTTAAGACTGTTTTTCTAACCCAATCATATTCATATGATCTGTATTGTATTCACGAATAAATTAATAAATAATCAACTCACTATTCATTTGAATACATCTCTTGTTTCTCATATTCAGTCTAGTTACACACACATCGATTTTTACGATTTTTGCCGATTTTTGACGTACGATTTTTTGCCGTCCTTATGATTTCTATTGGATTGAACATAATTTTGAAAACAGAATGTGATTTTGCACACATCATGAAGTTTTTATCGAGTTCCGTTCGATCTGGTAGAATTTATAAGGAAGGCAAAATATCGAAAGTACAAAACTTGAAGTGTGTGTAGCTGAATTCATCAATCTCACTTCAACTTATCACAAGACTCATTTACTAGCTATCTGAACTCTTAGCTACTCCACAAAGTAATAGGAATCGCTTTTACTTCGTGGCTACTTCTACTAGCTACAGTTACACCAAACTACTAGGATCTCAGATTCTACTAGCTTCGTCAACTATGAGTTTTCTGTTTTCACGAGCCCTATGAATTTAAACAATTGAAAAAATCGACTTGGGATTATTAGGGCTTACCAAGAATAAACTGAACAAAATGTTGAAATTATGTTGCAGAAACGAGCGATTCTACACGTGTTGTGATGAGCCTTACCTGGACATCACGTTCAATATCACGATGCGTCGTAAGACACTGTTCTACACAGTCAACATCATCATTCCCTGCATGGGAATCTCATTCCTCACCGTCCTAACATTTTACTTGCCTTCAGACAGCGGCGAAAAGGTACAATATTTTCAAATTGGTATTACTTCAATGTTTTTCAAGTAGATTGTATCCTATATTCCATAATTATGTTCATCCATGCAGTGTGATGTTGTGAAAGTTACATTGCATTGATTCATTCGACTGAATAGGTCTTAATCTCTTCGATAATAAATCATTCATGAAGATTCAACTACGAGTGTAATCAATCCAGTAGATTAGAGCCATCTTGAAATTTATAATTTGAGTTAAAAAATGATCAGAGCACAATCAGTGAATGGTAGGAAGAAGCATAGGGAATGAACTAATGAGAGAAGTTGAGAAATATCGATGCATTTTTTTGGTAAGGCAATGACTGAGGAATACAAACGAAGAGTTAATGAAAGAGGAATACGGGTAGAGATGGATTATGATTCAAACTTTTTCATTCAACAAATCAAATTAATATGAATGAGATAAGAGATTGTAAGTGGATGGAAGAGAACAAGTGATGAGGAAGGCAAACCGATGGAAAATGATATTTAGATTTGGTTCTCACCTATATTAACTTTGAACTAAACTTCCCCCGTTCTGATTGATCAACAAATGGAGAGTATTTCTGAATTTGGTCACTAGATAGCTGCAGTTTTTGGCTGATAACTTTTTTATTTTTTATGTGGTGGATAGTAGTCACAGAATTATTATTCAGTAAGGTTTATTCCACTGAGAGCTCAATCTCTTATAGATTCAAACAATTCTACATATTCCATCCAGCCTCCAAGGTTAACATTAGCATTCAAACATCAGTGGAAGAATTTAAAGACACTACTATTCCTAGTAGATTCTGTAACGTCCTTTTGGGGTGACATGTGCCCAGCTGGCAGTAGTCGGTAGAGCAAATGAGATTTGAATATTTTTTATATTTTTGCGCCTGCTGAAATAAAACTACCATATGGTTCTTACCAGCTCTTCAAGGAGCTTATATATAATTCTGCTATCAGTTGCTGCAAACTGCTGCCGCGTTATCAATCTGCAATCCTTACCACTGCTCTGATTGACTCCACAATTATAGATGCTGAAGATATAGATAAGTATAAGGGTTCTTAATATTGCACAAGACAATATAGTACCGACATCAATCCAACTTGCTACTATCTGTCAAAGGGGTCAGCAGTGTGAGATAATACCGAGTGTGATCAACGACGGTATTTGATTAGAATTCCTTATACTTTCTATTGATTTGTAGTACTGCTTCGACTTAATTCTATGACCATGTGTTTCAGTCAATTCGATTTCAGTAATTATGTTGAACCATTTAAACAAATCTTGAGAACATAATATTTCTGAAGATTTAAATATCAATGCTGTATATCGCTGATTTATCCAACACATTCGATGAAGAATATAGTTGGTTGATAATTTTATCAATTTGTCAATAATGTTAAAATATGCTAGTACAAGATTGGTCATGCATGAAGACAGGATTATAAATGAAAGGTACACCATTCAACGAATAAAATATTATATAACATGCACAAATATAGATCCAACGAGCAATAATAAAATATGAAACGATAAATATAAAAACAATACTAGAAAGTATGCAAGAAAAAATACCACAGATAGCTCACTTAAAAAAGCTTACTATGCTTACTAGCATCGATTAAATAATTTTCGTATTTTCCTATCAGCATATATTTATTATATACATATCAATAAGGCTCAATCTGTCGACTTACTTTTGCTTGTCGAATAATTCATAATTCCGCATTTCAATAATATCAAAAATTAAATGTATTTTACTCTCAGGGTTTGAGTTCAGCCGTCAGTGGAATTTAGATAAAATAATTTATCTTAGGAACTTTGAGCTTCTGATAATTCTCTTATATATCACTAATATTGAAAAATATTAGAATGAGCAAATATAATAAATTGAATATCGATAAATATTGGTTCTGTGAATAATTAAACATTTAGTTCTCATCAATGTTCTTAATAAGACTTTCCCTTATTTTTATTTAATTGTGCAAATAAGTCTAAATCAAGCTTGATTTTTAATTATGACCCTCGATGAGCTAGCTTTATTTATATTCACAAATTGGTAGCACTGAGTATCCTCTAAATATTTATAACTCACATGCGAAGATTTTCCCCAAATTTAAAGGTGTGGCATGGATTTCGCCTCGTGTGTCCTATGCCTTATTTCTGGTGGGCTGATGTTGTCCTCTCCAGTAGGGGAATAATTAATTTAATAAATCTTGTCATACAACGACTACACTGAGTTATGGTAATTTACTATTATTGTAATTCAAAATTTAAACTTTGGTATAATATTTTAAAATCTCAATTTCGGCTGGAGACTCTGGTGACCCCTGACAAGCAAGTCAAAGATCTTGCTTTCGCATTTTCTTACAATACTAACTTCCTTTTTCTGAATTTGCATAGTAATTTGCAATTACTATTGGTGGATTTCAACAAATCCCCAATGACGTGAACTATTGTATTACTGCGCTTAATAAAAACTAGATCCCATTTCCTTTTCATTTTTATTATATTTTTATCGGCTTTTCTGCTCATATCTACACAATAAATATTTTTATATGTTTTCAAACGTTTATGTCCCTTATTTAGCATGTTAGAATTTACAAAACCCCTTTGTCCTCGCTTTATTGAGTACTGAATACTTGCAATTATTTTGCTGGAAAGTATCTGACGGAATTTCAGATGTACAGCGGGTACGCGACTAGGTGTCTACTTTCCCCTACTTGTCCCCTTTTAAAACCGGTTTTTAGGGGACAAGTAGACGTCAGCCATACCCGTCTAGTTGTATCCTTTCTGAGGAGGTGACAACTAGTCGGGGGGACACCCTGTCGTGAGGGTGCGAGGTGTCAAGTTGTCGTTTACGGTCATGACTAGTTGGCACCTTTGGTCCAGTAGGTGTCAAGTAGTCAGGGGGACAACTTGACGGCAATGGCATATTTTTACGAGGGTACAAGTAGTACAAGAACCTAACATCAATACTTTATTATTGTTTTCATTAAATATTCTCTATTAGGTTTTCTCTATTATTCTCTATTATTCTCATTAAGTTTTCTCTATTATTCGACTGATAATATAACTGATGATAAAAGTTTCTGGTTTCTTTCCATGAGACCTAATAGTTCATTTTAACAAATGAATTTAATGTGTGCCAAAATGCACCGTTACAATTCATGATGAAGACAGATTCTTCTGACAGTAGTCAAATTGTGAACCTTTGCCCTTGGAGGGTTACCTCTCATGATAGAGCGATGATATTGGTATTTATAAGAGCAGTCGCTAAATTCCCTCTTTTGCGAATAGATTCACAAAAAATTAAGGCCGTCCGGCTCGCAAAATTACTGGGTTCAAACCTCAGCTCTAGCTCAGTGGTAGATACATGGATTTTACAAATGCAAGTAATCACCATAAGGTTCAATGACCTGTGATTAATAGTTCTTACCGCTGCTTCTGTGAAGTTCTTGAAGAATACCAGTGAGGAAATTAAAAGAATATTTGATGACTGATTATCAGTAACCATGTACCACTAGAGAATGATAAGGGCCAACTATAGTTGTTTCTGGTTGATTCTTAAAACGCTCGTCGTGAATACAGGTATTCACCAATATATCCTTCCAAAATTCCTTAGCACTTACAACGCCAGTTCTTGAAGCTCTCTGGATCCTTATATGATATAACTGGAACCTTATTAATATAATTTTTCAATATACTTGTTCTGGCAGATTAAAGTGATTATCATCAAAGGATGATGAATATTGAGTGCTCTGAATAAGATTAATATTACTTGATTCAATAATTTTAAGTGCTGCTGAACATCTATTGGTACCAAAACAGCTCAAACTGTATATCACGAGATGAACTAGGATAAAATAAATTTCTACGATTTGTATGCTGACATAAAACACAAAATATATTCCCATAAAAATGTGTGTATAAAATATTCGATATATCTATAATTTTTCTTAAATAAATTCTTTCTAAGATCTGAAAAATTATCACAGGTTTTGCTAATATTCACAATAGTGAGTTTCAAATTCATAATTATATTATATTTAATACTGATACTTAGACTTCCAATCAATACAAAATTCTGCAAATAAAAACCTGTTCGGTCTATAGGTTTGATATGATATACGTTGTTCAATTAACAAAATTAATAATTAATAAATTATTATTCAAACATGAGATCTCAGGGATTTATATGAATTCGGGCCGTGCGTGGAAGTAAGCTTCCTACATATATCAAATAAATTTATAAAATGTTCTTATGAACTATGTGATATTATTCAACACGTGGTGACTTTTTATTTAATTTAAGTCAATTTGAATAGCGCTTTTGATTAATTCCCCCACTATACGCAGAAAATCTAAAACGAGCTCGTTTGACTCATCACTCACTTAAATGAAGTTCTTGACGGTCTCGTGGATTGAATTAATTATTTCCAATAATTAATTAGGTAGGCTCCTTTCGTCTCTGCTGGGCTAGCGCGTGATCCAGATTCTTATAAGTTTCTTTCCGAATTAAAGATATATTTATGGGGAATAGTTACAAATTACGAACTCTTTGACAGCACTGAGTTCACAGACAATTTAACATTTAATACAAATATTTCACTTTGAAAAAGGGTTTGGCTTAATAGTTTTCAAATTTTAAAAAGAGGAAGAAAGAACCCTAAACTCTATGTGCATCCTCTCAGGTCAAGATTTCAAGCCATAAGAAGGAGGTTTTCAGAAAAATTTGTCTCTTCCAAGAATAATTCTGTAAGCTACTCTCTGATTGGTCTTCAGTTTAATAAACTCAATACAATTGGTCGCCTTGGAATCAGGGCTTCCTCGACTTTATAATAGGAAAAATTAAATAAAAAAAGTTTTTATACAAATATATGGAGTGTTTATCTTAAATTGATTTCATAAATAAATCATAACATACGATTTTAATACATTTAGTTTTTTTTTATATGAGTTTTGTATACTCTTGATTTTTCGTGCTTTTTCAGATTATAATAAATATTTATACAGAAATAATAGTTGTTCGTATTTCTACACATCGACTTCCTTTAGTATACATAATATATCCTTTGTGAGTAAATTTTATATAATTCAACCTGTTATACTGGTTGATCGAATAATCAGCTGATTCGTTCAGCATTGATTCTAATAATTATCGATTTATTCAAGATCGACTAATTCTTTTCAAAATGTAAACAAATAATTCTAACCTCAATGTTCATGCACACTTTTATTTTTTATAATCCGCCAATAATAAGTAAGCCGCTTTATAATTTTTTGATCTTACCAATGGGTTTTCATAGTTATTGAATCAAAATTATACATGTTTTCTTATCGTTTTTGATAATGCTATTACTCCTAATCGCTAATAATATTCGATTTAAGTTGATTTATCCTTTGACTAGGTCTAACCTTCTTTCCATTTTATAATTCTATTAAAATTCATTGGTTCATTTTAAAATATTTGATGGTACTAAAGTACCACGTGACACAGTATTGTGAATCTCTTGTATATGAATTTGAATTGATCTTTGATAGGCAGAGATTCACTTGAAGAGATCCATCACTTGCAGAATCCATGTATTTTACAATTTACAAATTGTCCGTAAGTGGAACAGTGCTCTGAGATTATAAAGTACTCTGCACGCGCTTTACACATGGTACAGTGTATAAAAGTTTGTGAAACATGTTATCAGAAGCCAATTCAGCGCAGTTTTGGCGATGATGTGTTTAGTGATGATCGAAAATGTTTTCTCCACACGTGGCGGGGATACGTGAGTAATACGTATGTTACCGTGCTTTTGAGCCGGTATATTGTAGGCTATTACCTGACACATCGCGTCCTATGTGACTTGTATAGAAGGTAAGCAAACATAATCTATATGGAAATAAGATGCATCAATTTAGCACTGCGTCTGGTTTCTATTATCAAGTCACTCATGCGCGTGTGTGAGTGTGTTGTAGTGGAGGCCTACACAAAGATCACCAGGCCTACATCTAGCAATAATGAGATTCACTTCAAACTGTCAGCGTGGTGAATTGGAAGCAAGCGAGTTATTTGGAAGGAATGCTGTCAGATGGCAGTACAACCCCCTTCACCTACATGCATGCAAATAGACAGCCTGAATTAAGCAATATATCGACTGGTATATGACAGTGAGCACTGAATTAACGTACGTGCATGGGAAGCTGATAATTTCTCAACTTAATCCATGTGAATTTGACATCAGCTATCATGTCTGCGACATCTCTCCTGATATTGATCTCATTCGCTTAGCCTACATCTTGTTCATTGGTTGAGAAAATCAGAGATCGTCAGAAATATCTGTTTTTTCTAGCGAGACATGTGAGATTATGAGAGCTCGTGATCATTCATGAGTGTTTATTATAATTGTCCGGTTGTTCCACTCAAAGGAGAGAAAGGTCTTCCTAGATAACATATTTTTATTCATCCATCATCATTGGAATCTCATAACATAATCCATACTTGAGGAAAACTTTATAAACAAGAGAAATGAATTATTGATGCAAGATTTTGCATGATTAAAGAAGAATGTACAGAAGAAGCCCATTAAATTGAGTTGCTAAAGAACAACATAGCTCGATATAAGTTCTAAAAACCAATTATTATGAGTCTGATTCAGAGATTATGTTATAAGCTCAACCTATCAGGAGAAAAGAAGAAGGTCGTGAGAGTTTTATACAACGAAAAAGATTAATACAATCATAATTCCTGGAGTGTGTATGATAATTCGCTAAATAAAGTCCAGTTGCTTATTCTTTGGAATGAGTTTACGCAATATGAGAAAAAAAAGAAGAAGAACGTTATTACATTGAGTTGGAACAACAACATGGCTCCTTATAAGTCTAAGTACCCTTATCAAGAGTCTGATTCAGAGATTATATCATAAGCTCAACCTATCAGAATGAAAGAGGAAGGTCGTGACAGTTTTATAAACGAAACAGATTATACAATCATAATGCCTGGAGTGCGTATGATAGTTTGTTAAATCAAGTCTAGTTGCTTATTATTTGAAATGAGTTGTCGCGGATTAGAAAATAGTGTATTGTTATGAAGGGAAGTTCTTAATCAATTCTGCCACTTCTTCACCAATTCAAAATTATTTTGGCTCATTTGGGACAATGGAGTTTCATTAAAGTTCTAAATAGTTTGTTTGACTTTCGATCTCTATATTTTTTCCAATGTTTGGAATTTTCTAATTAATTGTGATTGATTCAATTCAATTTAGAATTATTTTTTTTAATTTAAGAATGATTTTTGTGTGTTCTGAATTTTAAATTGACTGTGTAATTGAAGAATGTTGAGTGACACATATCCTATCTACATTTGGACTGTTGTATAAATTAGAATTGGAACAGTTTTGGGCGTATAAGCCTGTGGTACTTTTCTGTAAGTTGTGTAATTCTCATTGATGAAATAAATAAATAAATTAAAACTTCGATCATGGGAAGCGTGAGGAGGGAAAAGGTAACAAGTAATAAGGCAGTCAAAGCGGTTTCTCACGAATACGACTTTTTGACAAAAGGAAGTATCCAGCCCACACGGCAGTCGAAAGCAGACGAGGTGCTTTGAATTGCCCGCCCGTTCTATGAGGCGATTGCCTGAGCGCAATTAAACGAGGAAGGGCAGTTTGTGACGAGATGCAAGGGCAGCTGTGACGAGATATTCACGTGAGATTGAGTTGTAAACTATGCAAACTGACCCGGGTTACAATCGAGCCCCTATAACACAGGGGACATTCCAATTACTGATACCCTCTTGTTCGAATGTCCAGATTGCCGTTATCTTCAATGATTGTCGATTATTCCTCCCGTCATTCCATAGACATTCCGGTGCATTTATATAGAGAACTGGCCTCTTCCCACGTATTATATTTATTGTAGTAATTCAACTAGCTCCAATATAACTGTTTTATTGGAAAGGCTGAATAATTATTAGCTTTTCATGGTGATCCGGATGAAACAACATAATGGTTTGATAACTGTTTACTCCACAATTCTCGTACTCCGATTATCGAACGAGCGTTAGCGAAGTTCTCACTTTTGACTTACTAGATTCGCCAAGTCGTTTTCTGTTTGTTTGTATGTTTGACAAGAGCTCTAGATATAATTGATCAATCGGCTTCAAATTTTGAACACGAATTCTTCGATCCTTTTTACAGATCAAATTCGTAGGACAACAAAATTGAATTTCGTCATTTTTCAGGATATAAAAATAACATTGAAAGTACATAAGAAAAAAATTGTTTTGATTTATCATTTACTAGTAGTTCTGTGAATGGTAGACCTCTCGCAGTTTTCTCATCCACAAGTTTCTGGTACCACCTGTTTTAGTTGACTCAGTTGAATCACAATGCACAGTTGAATCATGATATTCACTATTAAAAACTGTTACTTTTTCTCTCCAAGATCAAAAACTCAGTTATTTGAAATGTTAACAAACTCAGTTCACGTTTGAATTTTTATTCCAATGATTATTTATCCAGTCACGTGATAATATTTCCACCTGATGAAAATATTTCTCAAATATTTGAAAATTGATTTTTTTTCAATCAAAAAAATTTTTTCAGCATTATTCAGTTCATTTAATCATTTTTTATTTTATTTTTAATCGCCTATTAAATTTTCATCCAAATGTGAGAATCCTGATACTGATGGGCACGCATCGTAATACCATGACTGCAAAACAAAATTTCGAAACCATAGACCTTATAGGAATAGACACGGCTTCTCCAGACATCTGTGTAATAATGCGTGTAATGAATAATCAATCCACTTGTCAGCTGTCACTTTTTATAATGTGTTATTGCACTAGGGAGCAGGAAATCTGTATTGAATTTCTTCATCACTGAATCAATCAATCATTATTTGAGATGTATTCAAAAATTTCTAGAACAGATAGTCTATAATACAGACTATCTGTTCTAGAAATTTTTGAATATTTTACATATTATGTAAAATTCAGGCTACCTTAACGATGAAAGATGCTTTATACAAAAACTACCTTCATCGCCCACACTCGTATTATATCATGTTGATGCAGATCTACAAGACGTAGGGGGGAAATTAAGGGAGCAACTCATTCACTCAATTACTCATGCAATTTACATCATCCACATTTCTCTTTGTGCTGCAACAAATTGAAATTTCTTGTTCCCCAAACACACAGCAAGTCACATTCAATTTTCTTCATGTCTCCGTAATTAGGAAAGTAATTGCCAAGTCCTTATTCCTTCGGGATAAGGATGTGCTTCCTGCCTCCATTCCAATTCAGTACCAACTTTAGGCGCATGTGAGTGAATATGCAGCAGTCACTATGAAATTAGAATCTAATTGCTTCTGTTAATTACCTGGAATGTAGGTAGTAACTTTGTCAATGTGTACATTTTCAGTTGTACTCATCCTTTGTTTTTTTTAATATTATTTACTTTTATATCAGTTTCGTTTATCCCAAACCATGTTGTTAATTACTTTTCCGATTGGCATATTCCTATCATCCAGATTCATTTATGATTTTTGATCACGGTAAGGATCAAACTCCAGCATAAACTCCTTCTTACTCCATCAGGAATCTCACTTTTTCATCGATGTCCTCCACTTTTCAACGATTTCTCATTTTGTGATCGAGTTTTCTATTTTTTGTGTTTCAGGTGACACTGTCAATATCAATCCTCATTAGTCTTCACGTGTTCTTCCTCCTCGTCGTGGAAATCATACCTCCTACTTCATTAGTTGTTCCTCTACTGGGCAAATATCTTATATTTGCTATGATATTAGTATCGATAAGGTAAGTGCTTACTGATTCTCGTATACATATTCTTAGGGCAAGTATCAATATAATTATCAATATGTATAGAAATACCTTTTGGTTCAAGGATTGTCGCATATTGAGACGCGACGTGAGACGACGTTACCGAGTCTGCTAGATAAGTTGTTATCATATTATGATCATATTATAATTTTCACATTGAAACGAAATTAGAACGTGTCAACATTATAATAAGATCATATGATATCAACTTATCTAGCAGACTCGGGTAACGTCATGTCACGTCACGTCGCGTCTTAATTTGTGCCTAGCCTTAATGTATCATTTCTACTGAGGTAGAAAAATGAGGAATGAGGGATCTTTGCTAATTCATTCTCTCTCCAAAGAAGAGTAAAGATTGATGCTATAATGAATGAGGCAAAAAGACGGATGGATCCATGTTGTCCATCATACAACGTCTGGTTCGTCTAGTACTTGAAAACACACAAGTTACAATTATTAAATCTCATTTTAGGATTTAAATAATGGAGTAATAAATAATTCTTAGCTTTCTGATTTTTATGTTCAGTTATTCATTCCTATAGTAACTTTATTGAAGATTGCAACAATTTTCATCAACATTCAGCGACTTTCAAAAAAAAATGTTTTACTATAATATAGCTCCATTACTATAGAGTCCATTATACAGTATCAAGATAAGATCTCCGTTATTGCTACTCACTGTCAGGGCATTATAAAGACAGTGAGATTTGATCATTTGGCAAAAATCAATAATGATCATCGATTGAGAGCTTGCTTTCCTGGAACAAGCTCCGGTTTATACACATACTAGCCGTCAGGCTCGCTTCGCTCGCCATTTCCGTCTAGCCAGGGGGCTCCGCCCCCTGGACCCCCGACTGGATCTTCCAAAAATGAGATCAGCGGGCTCGCTTCGCTAGCCTGCATGTAGACCTCAGCGGAACCTCTGTACCGAATTCTGGACCCCCGACTGGATTGTCCAAAAATGAGATCAGCGGGCTCGCTTCGCTCACCTGCATGTAGACCTCAGCGGAACCTCTGTACCGAATTTGAACGTATTATGTCAATTTGATCTCGAAAAACACCTGTTACTATATCGGCGTATCTTTGGCGAACAAAATTCTTCCACCTCAGCTAAACCTGTGTACTGAATTTTTTTTAATATATTTCCATCAATTATTGAAAAAGGTGAGGAAACGCAGAAAAGCTGAGAAAACGCTAATTTTGGCTAAATGGATAAATTGGTATTCAGGAGGTACTGGATAAATGCATTTCAATCTTCAACTTGGCGCCAATCTAACAAAGTCAACTCAACTTAATGCCAACCTGACAAAATTTTTAATTTAGTTACCAGAACAACTGTTTCGACGAGGTACTCTCTCTAGATTATAGTTCTATATTAACATATGGTATGGACATTTCAATTATAATTTTAAGATATTGGGATAAGAAGAATATACATGCTAAAAGAACTTTAAACCCTTGAAAACCACCCTTAGAGTTAAAATATCGCCAAAAGATTTCTTAGTGAGCCTCTAAAGGGCCAACTGAACATACCTACCAAATTTGAATGTTTTTGGTCCGGTAGATTTTTAGTTATGCGAGTGAGTGAGTGCCATTTCGCTTTTATATATATATAGATTGTGATAGGAAATCATAATGAAATGAACAATGAACTATTAATCTTCATCATTTACGCATTCTACTTGCAGCTAGTTACACTAAGAAGGGGGAGGAAGTAATACATTAGAATAAGGAGATTGTATGTGAAGTAAGTGTATAGAGAATATTTTGAAACAGATAAAAGTGTGAGTTGATATGAATATAGATATAGTAGTCGTGATCGAACAGCTTGAGAGAGAGGAAACATGATGAAAGAACGCCAGAAGTGTAGGTTTACTGAAGATACGTACCAGAGACATAGATGCCAAACTCCGTCAAATAATGTCATGTCACAAAAGGATCAGTTAGTATGTGAGAGGGTAAGCGAAAGGTCAAGAAAAGTAGAGAGAGTGAGAAACAACTCAAGATGATGGAATGAAAGAGTGGAAGGTATGCTTATAACAAGATGATCCTCGAAGGATATCGAAGGAAATTTTTCATTTTGTGCCTTTTGATCTTCGCTCAAAGTTCTCTTCCCTTCCTCTACTAACAGAATTATCAAAGGGCACTATATTTCATTGAAACTATCAAGTTTATGAACATTCCTCAAGTTTTTTCCTTTTCGTTACTCTCCTCTGTCATCTGCGTCTCCCATTCATCCGGGTTGATCACAACAGAGCAGAAAATTGAAAAGGATATTCCTTGTGCGTTCTTGGAATTAATAACATCTCCATTCAAGTGACTGAACGAACGATGGTCAATTCATATTTCCTCAATTTATGACTTCAATAATTACGTTCAGAACTCTTATCGTCTTGCACATGGGTTACTCTTTGAAATCGTTTGTGTTGGTAGAAACCATTCCTCCAACTCAATTCAATCTCATATATATATCCTCTGTCATTCTCTTTCAAAGGCTTCAAACCATTTGGCTGTAAATCTTCTTATGGTAAATTGATTCGAGTTTCACAAAGTTCCTTAATTTTTCAAGCCATATAGATTCTCCTATCTCTATTCAGTTATTTGATTAGAGTTGATTAATAAATAGAAATCAAATTAGGTTTATAACCATCCTCTGTAAATTCAGAATCTCGAAACAAAATGTCAAGTAGTAGTATCAATTTAGTAGTTCAGAAGTTATGATGCGTCAAACTTGTTCCTCTGTACCGTGCATGTTAATGTCAATTCTTTATCATTTAGCCTTATGGTATAGATGTTATTAAATACCATCGAACAGCTTTCAAGCTTTGAAAGTTTGTATAAGAGTCAAATTTTATGCAATGCCAATAACAGTTCTCAATAATCGCCAATGTAATAAAATGACGAAACAGAGGCTATTTGAAATGTAGTTGAATAGATAAATATTTGGATTCGTTTATAATAAAACATCACTTCAATCCTATACTATTAAACGAGCAACTTCTGTTCATATGTTTAGATGTTCAGATGTTTGGATGTTTAGATGTTTAGATGTTTATATGTTTATATGTTTGTATTTCACCGGATCTCGAAAACGGCTCTAACGATTCTCACGAAATTCAGAACATAGTAGGTTTATAATATGAAGACTCGATTGCGCTAGGAAAATCCCTGGAAAAACTAGCTGAAGGACATTAAAAGGATAATTATTATTTATCCTTGGAAAAACAGCTGATAATAATTATTTCGTCGTCTGTTGGTGATGGAAGTGAGTGAGCGAGTTCATGTGTGTGGGACTGTGTCAAAATTATGACTCAGCTGTTGAACTTTTGTAATCATTCAATCAGGTACTTAGTGCCTGTTGCAAAAAAGCCGGGTTATTTTCAATCCTGATTAATTCCAGTAGATTCATCTTTTTGAAATGGTCTTCTCTGATTTGGTTCACGTGAAGTTAATCAGGATTAAAATTTAACTGGCTTTTGTGCAACTGGGCCTTTTTTGCATTCCTCTGGGAATTAATCTCAATTAACTGTGATTAGATAGAACATTTCTGTATGAATGTTATGAATGTTATTATAATTTCTTCTTTCGTAATAAATTTTTTATTCTTTTGTACTCCAGAGCGAAGCTCGGTCCCCGATATTGAGCTGTAAAGCTATCTATTATAATCAACTTAAAATCACTATTAAAATCAACTTATGAATATTAACCACATAGAAGCATGACAACACACCAACTACAATAACATGACTACAACCTGAATAGGCTACCCTCCTCATACCGATGCAAAGTGATAACACAAATGCTCTCAGCATATGTAAAACTGCACTGGTCTTGTATCCTTGCTAGCACCTGTTACCAAACTAACTGGGACATTTGCTAATGAGAAGGAAGAAGAAGACAAGAGTAATTAAGCAAGCGAGACACTGCCTTGCTAAAAACAGTACAATCATTCGTGGTGGTATGGGGCTAGACAGAGTACGTATGCAAAGCTGCTTATTATGTCTTGCAAAGGAATGAAAGTACTGTACGTGACTGAAGTACTCGGATAAATATCTGGCTTGTCGTTTCTAATAGATTTCAAATGAAGCGGGGAGGAGAAAAGCGGAAGTTGTATAGGGGGCACTGGATTCTCGGAGAGTTTGGGATCTGGAGGGGGTTTTCAGATTGAGTGAAAGAGGAGACTTTTGAAAGCAGGAGGAAGCTTTGGTGAGACGCTGAAATGAGAGAGGGAAAAATATCAGGGATTGTGAGTAGAAGATAAAGTTCTATGGAGGCATTGGATTCATACAGTGGATTCTGGATGTGAAGAAGAGGAAGGAGAAAGTGAAAGAATAAAGTTTGGAGAAACGCTGAAATGAAGGGAACAAGGGAAAAAGGGAATGTGATGAGGATTGAAAAGAGAGGATGGAGGAAGGTTTAGGTTGGAAGAGTAGTAGAATAAGAATGGCGTTTTGTGAAAGAAGAAGTACGAGAAAATAGAAACACGTGAAATAGTGGAAAAGCAATAGTAAATAGATGGAAAAAGAGAAAAAAGAAGGAGGAAGTAGCAGAATGAACAGAAGGAAGATCAGAGAAAAAACAGTTGATAAAGGCTAGAAGGAGGGTGAGGAAGATAAAATGATATATTGAGAAAGGAGATGTTGAGAAAGGGAGGTCAAAACAAAAGAACATGGTAAAAGAAGGAGCGAGAGCAAACAACATAGGAAAGGAGGTACATACGGATAAGACTGCATACGATAAAACATAATTAAGATAGAAGAAAACTACATAGAACAGGGAGAAGAATAGGCGAATTTTAAGCTGAAGAAAATGAATAAGATAAATGTTCATAGGAATAACAAGGTAATAAGATGAACCTAGTAAAATGAGAAACTCAAAACAGAGAGTCAAACTATTAGTGGATGAAAATCGTCTAAAAGTATATTAGAAAGAAACAACAAAGTACATGTTTTAGAGGAAGAGAAAATGCGCGCTTGGAACACTGAAACAACAAGGAAAAGGAATAAAGAGAATTAGAGATCAAATAAGAACAACGGAATAGAAGATAGAGAGAGCGGAAGAAGATAGAACGAACAACAGAGAGGCAAACTATAAGCGATTGTTGTGAGGAGACGATGCGGCAGAATCATCAAGGGTAGCGTAGCAATTAAAACGCGCCGCTCAAAGCCAGCGAGCGAGCATGCTATGGTATGGAGGCTGAATCTCGCTATATAGCAGATACAATCATTACAATCGAGTCTCTGGGAGATGATGGCGCAACACTGTGAATGTGAAGAGTCTCTAAGAGGTGGCCTGGATTAGACAGAGACGGAGATGGTGGAGACACGTGCAAGTCAGTGATGAGACTGGGGTTGACTCCCGGTATGGAGTGATTCATCAGGTTGTCACCACATATTCCCAACAGTAGAAAATTTAATGAGTTAATTCATCTAGGGTACAGCTATTTTTCAAAATAGAAAATGGAAACGGTGAAGGTAGATTGAATCTATATTTAGATCAGATTTATTGATTTATGTAGATTACAATAACTTCAAATGAACTGTAACAAAATGTCTCCAATAATCTCTCATGAAAGTGGAGAAGAGGTTTTTTTGGTTGGATAGAAGGTTGATGAAGGGCTTAAAACAGAATCAGTTCACCTTCCAATCAATTCCTAGGATTTTCAAAGACCTTGAGAACACTGAAACATTAAATCCATGATGATTCCAAAATTTAAGTTTAGAATCTATTTCTAGAAATTCGGTGATGATGATATAATTATTGTTGATTCACTTTAATCACATTATTCTGATTCTGTGAATAAGAACTGGTTCGCACTTTCATTATCTCGCTATTATTTCTAGCTTAGTAACTGATCTCAAAGTAGGACACAAATGCGAGTAATAACTCGTAGTAATATAGCTATAGGAAATAACATAATTTAGCATATAGTGTCAAGCGAAAGCTTGATATGATTATGACATGAATATTATATTGAAGGGTTGGACCCATTTGCTTTTATTGAACGATAATATATGAAATGGCCGCTTGTTCAACTCTGGATGAAGAGTAAAGCTCATACCAAAAGATTCTCAAAGTTTTCACCACGCAAGTATTTTACAGTGGTCATTGTTCGTTTTCTTTATACTCTGGTGCTTGGGAGATTTTCAAACTTTACATAGTTCAGATTTTATCTGGACAAGTTTTGAGATCTAAGAAACTTTTCATGGCTGAGATTATATTGTGTGATTCTATCAGGCTTTGAAAATATACATCATTTGTGCCTCAAAATTATGAGGCGACTGGAGTTTATGAATCAGTTTTTATGGAAATCAATTAACTTCTAAATATAAATGTAGTATAAGAGTTTCTTTGTAGATAATAAGAGGGTTGAATAGCATAATTTTTCAGAATGTTCATAAGAGTTAGAATACTGAAGATGTTGATTTTAACTTATGAAACTTTTAATCTGCTTCATTAGCTTTCCTTAAGAGATTCATTCCAAGGAGGAAATCATAAAAATAAAGTATTCTATCAATATTTGAATAAGAGGAGAGAGTTTACTCAGCGGTCAATAGTATAACGTGAGTATGTAAGCTATCCAAGCCAAAATAACCTCCAATTTAGCATAAAAATCAATATATACTAGGTATTTGAGACAAAAATGCTTAGTTAATCTTCAATCAAACAATGCGCACTTCATGTTACTATAAAATGGAAATTGCGCTCATTTTCTGAGAGCTGCTCGTGATTTTGCCAATAGCCAAGTTCTTGGCCATTAGATTGTACGTGCTTGTTGGCATAATGACAGTTTTCACCAGTGACGTCTCCACTCATTGTACGTGACTCAACCCCGCTTTACAAGAAATGAACCACTACACTTGGGAGATAAGGAATGCATCTTGCCCGAATCATAAGAACACTTGCTAGTCGGAAAACTCAATACATTCCATTCAATTGGAGTAGGTATTTTATTATTACCAACAAAATAGGTTGTAGACAAAAATTTCTCAATACAATTGCTCTATATTTCTATAAGAGTATACTCTTGAAGCAATTGTATTGAGAAAATTTTGTCATTGCTTATAAGCAACGTATGGAATCATAGGAGCTCTTATGGATCTCATGGGCTACCGATCAAATAATATTGAAAATACTTTTTTCTAAAGAAAACTCAGCTTTCCGATGTAGAGTGAGTTACGGTTTTAATGATAAAGTGAAGATTCACGTTTTATAGTCAGCACCTATTGGTTTGCTATCATCTTTCACCTCCGCACCATTGCCGGGTGAATGTCTGTGTGTTCATCCCAAATTTTGTGATTATTGTCAATAGATTAATGATCGAATGGATGAATGGATAATATTATTGTCCCATTATTTCACTCTGAAATTTCCTGGTATGATTAGTCATGATTGGTGCCAAATGTATGTCTCCGGCCTGAGGTATTGATTTGTCCATTGCAATTTGACATGATGTCAGCTGTCAGCGCCATACTACTGGAGTTGTGGCTTGTAAGCCGATTCAAATCAGTTTCAACTGATCAGGACTAATAGGGCAGCAATTGGCTCAATTCTGCTGCTCTCAAATGAATATCACTGGTCAAATTGGTTTAATCTAATTCCAACCATCATTAAAACTTGAATGAGAAATCAATGATTATTGAGAATCATAGAGCAAGAGATCAGAAATAATTGGAATTTCTTGCAAAAATCGCGAAAAAATAATTTGAACATTACCCAATTGACTATTGGACGCACACAGATCTAGTATTATAAAGCAAAAATCATGTAAATTGACAGAAGTTTTCAAATTCAAATGTAATGTGAAATAAAAATGTAAAGCGAATGTAAAATTGTAAATAGTAGCATGGTTTGAACAATTGCATTGGGGGTTTCAGTGTTTAAAATTATACAGAGTGGGTGAAAAGTCCGAGAACGGCTTAATATCTCATACACGAAGGTATATTGATGATGGGTGTGATTGAGGATCCAACTGAAATTGAAAATACTACTTTACTATGACTTCAAAAATCTGGTCCGCCATACTGAAAGCAACTTTTTTTTAAATAGGAAGGTGGTAATGCGATACATGATTTCGATACAAAATTTCAAGAAAAAATGAATGGTGAAAACCAAATATCGATATCTCAAACTGTTCAGAAGATATTCACATTATTAATCAATACAATCATACATTATTAATCAAGAACTTGATTTTTTTTAATAAAGTATTTGATACGATTAAAAGCAGAAAGGAGAGAAAAAAGTATGAGAACGGCTTAGTATCTCATAAAATATTGTGATTCCAAGGTGGGTATGATTGGGGATCTCTCTCAAATTAAAAATACTACTCTACTATAACTTTAAAAATATTGTCCGCCATCTTGGATCCGCCATTTTTAATGCAACTTAATTTTTTGAAGTAGGAAGGTGGTCATATGATACATGATTTCGATGCGGTATTTCAAGAGAAAATGAATGGCGGAAGCCGCATATCGATATCTCAAACCGTTAAGAAGATATTCACATTATTAATCAATACCACTTATGTATTTCATTTCTGATATGCATGATATTGATTTATAATGTGAATATCTTCTGAACGGTTTGAGATATCGATATGCGGCTTCTGCCATTCATTTTCCCTTTGAATTCCGCATCGAAATCATGTATCACATGACCACCTTCTCATTCAAAAAAATAAAGTTGCATTCAATATGGCGGATTCAAGATGGAGGACCATATTTTAAAAATCATAGTAAAGTAGTATTATCAATTTCAGAGGGATCCCCAATCACACCCACCATCAAATTACCTTTGTGTATGAGATATTGAGCCGTTCTCGGACTTTTTTCTCTCCTTAGCTGCTTTGAATAGTATTGATTAATAATGTGAATATCTTCTAAACGGTTTGAGATATCGGTATGCGGTTTTCGCCATTTTTTTTTCTTGAAATTTCGTATCGAAATCATGTATCGCATGACCACATTCCTATTTTTAAAAAAAAGTTGCATTCAATATGGCGGATCCAAGATGGCGGACCAGATTTTTGAAGTCATAGTAAAGTAGTATTTTCAATTTGAGTAAGATCCCCAAACACACTCACCGTCAAATAACCTTTGTATATGAAATATTAAGCCGTTCTCGGACTTTTCACCCACCCTGTATATGAAGAACTGTGTTTTACAGAAAGATTTTAATTAAAATTTTGTGAGTTGGTTCGGGTGCCTTACTTGTAGATCCAATTAACAAAGTGATCCTCGTTATACAGAATAAATGTTCCATTTTCAATTGATTTATTCATTTTTATTTATTGACAATACATTACACAAAGGAGAGATTAATCGTAGCAGAGAGGCAATAACCAAGGGTTCTCACAATTGGGTGGGGGTCTGTATGGAATCAGCTGTAGGAGTCAGGATGGATACATTTTTTCTAAATTTAGGGTAGGTGGGCACCCCTGAATACTACTATAATATAATTGTACTATTTTCTCTCTGATACTATGATCGGACTGAGTTATGAAGTTTGTTATATATTCGAAAGTATTCAATTTTTTGGAAAACTTCTTATGACTATCATTGGCGATAGGCTACTGTCAAATATCATGCTGATAGTCTTATTTACTACCTGAATAGTGGAATGGATTATTAAAAAACTATTTTAATGATGATGTATGAGACTTCTTATAAGACTGCAATAGAAATATATTTACTTCCTTCGAAGCTAAAAACAAGAAACTAATTAATTGCAGTGGAAAAGTATCTACAACTTGCAGCAAGATTCAAGATTCAACTAATGTTTTAATGTTTAAATATACCTTAACTTAACATCAATTATAATAATCAATATACCTCAACTTCTAAAGCTTCATGAATTAGTAGAATTATCCTTCGAGATTGAAGTAAGGTTGACTATATAGCATAAACCTTGAATTATCTAGAACACAAGTGTATGCATACTGGTGATCAATAATGTAGGTAGGTACTATTATTGTCGCGTTTCAAACAATAATTGTGTGACAGTTATCCAACTGTGACAACATCATTAGAAGGTTAACACCATACTATAATTTCGATATAATACATTTAAACAAGGTTGAATACAAATAAGCTAGCCTTTCAGATTGAATCTATTCATATTTCGAGAGGAGAGCTGAAAAGAGTATTTTTATAGCCAAGATTTTGACAGTCATGTCACTGTTGGAGCTTTATCCGTGCTGGTAATAAAAATTTATATTGGTCGTCATATTGCTGGCAATAGGATACAATGAAAGTTGAATATAAATACAGGAAAAATGAAAAATGCAACAAGCTGGAGATTTATCGGTAGAAATGAATGATATATTGCGCGCTTCGCAATTCCAATGTTATCTGTATTATTTTTTATATATTTATATATGTAGTTTCAGTGTATAGTCGTCATCCCCATTTATTCACTGACGTCTGAATTTCCCTCATTCATACATTTCAACTCAGCACAGCTACATGTAGAATGTGTTCAGGTAGGGGTTAGGCCCATTCTTTCTATCTGTTTTGATCTATGGCTTGAATATACGATTTTATATGTCTGGTTAAAAAAATGATGAGCACTATAACCTTTTTGTTGGATCTATGAAATCATTTTCATCAAGGGAACTTTTATTACTTCTGTTTTATTTTGAGTAGTAATAAGACTCAGTGTTTTTATTCCCATCGGATACATTTCATATTATATATAAAGTATTCATAGGTACATCAGTGTTTGCTTAAGATTACGGTGTATGCTGCTTTTTTTAATGAAACAATAGATTATTCTTGGGGAATTTATCGTAGTATACATGAAGCATTCATCTGTTAATCTCTCAAGGGGAACAAACACATTATCCATATTTATTGTAGAATGTTTTTTTTCTGATGAATTGGAAAGAGTGTACAATTTTTTCAAATTTCAAGTTCATAAAATCTCTTCTCCAAAACATAGTCTACACAAACGGTTTTCACGTCTTATTATTTTTTTCACTCCTCATTATTATTCAGTAGTGAAGTCTTTTGATTTTTAATAGAAGTGATGTTTCTGATTTATTAGTAATAACATTAAATGATTTTACATCATGTCTGCAGTGTCACAAAAATCTCAAACCAAACAAACCACAAATAAGTTAAGACGATTCTTTCTCAAAAGCTTTGATTGCCAATTACATATTAAACATTTTTTGTATGTGAATGTTTCCAAGAGTATAACAACGTGGAGATTCACCTGATTTCCATAAGTGGCAATCTCAAAATTCGGTTTCCATGATTTTATATCTCGTCCCACATCAACCGTTCTCTTCTCTCTGTCACACAAATCTCTAGCTTTGTCTCTCACACGAAAAAATTCATCCATCACTCTTTCTCATGTGATTCGTCTTAAACTTTAATCCTTCTCGTGTTGTGAGAGCTGTTCTCCTCCTTTTCAAGCCCATAAGAGGATTGCAAGGATCTCTGTGATGATGCAAAATCTTGCTGTCGCCTATCCTTTACTTCTACAGCAAACGAATCCAGTGCAGTGAACACGCCGAGTGGAGCGTTTGTTGCCAGTGTGTCTTTCTAATCCTTAATTGACTGCACACTACAAACACATCACATTTCACAGTTTGAAAATGCTTTCGTTGCTCAAGCTCACTCGACACTTTCCATTCGGATTAACATTGCACAACATAAAATGATGGGAATCTCTCTCAAAATGTTCGGTCCATGTTTGAATTATAAGTAAAGACATGATAATGTGGATTGGGAAAATATGTTCTACTATTATGTTTCACTAGTGAGTGAATAAGATTGAAATCAGTCTAATGTGATGAATCTTAATCAACGGGATAAAACCCTATTTTCAGAACATGCCAAATGTTACTATGCATAAATGAATAATAGATTGAGAAACATTTTCTGAGCTATCAATTTTTTGTAAGTTCATTTTGATATCATTGTGCATTACGTTTTCGGAATGAAGTAAATTCATGACACCAAACCTGTAAGTTTCATCTGATAACTCGAAGGGTGATACTCAAGGAATCTTGAAGCTTAGAAATAAGTTTCAATGATTTATATTTGAAATAACTGAAAACAATCATCATTCCATGTAGTCCGGGCGCAAATGTCATTCGATGGTCATTTTTGGGTAACAGCCGTGAAAGATGTCTCAATTTCTTTGTTAGGTCTAGCATAATAAGGATCGTGATGATGATAAGTCGAAATCATAGGCAAACACCTCGGAAAAAAGATGGCCGCCAAAATTTTCAGGGGTTTGCTATATCGCTTGTATTTCAATAACCGTTCAAGATATTCAACCGTTCTTCTGGACGAAAATATTTTAAAAACCTTCCTCTACAATTTTTGTTTCATAAAATATTCCTCTAAAACGCATATTTTTTTAATTATAACCTTCAAAAGCCCAAAAAAATCTCATGCCATTATAACTTTTTTCGTGCAAGAGATACAGAGAAATTTTAAATCTATGGAATTTAGAGCGTTTTTTAACTCTAGAACGATATATCTTTATGTGCTGTACGTATAGAAATGACTTCTCCAGCGCCCTCCAAAGAAAACCCTGCACGGTTTCTGGTGCGTTTTTCCGTATGCATGAGGTAACAAGGAGAAGAAGAAGAAAAAGAAGAAAAAGAAAGAGGAAAAAATCTGGTGTGGTACACTCACACAACTTTCCTTGCTCATTGAACTGTAAGCCTCATTCTCAGCCTCATTCTCAAGAGCCGTTTTCGAGAAAACCGTGAAAAACATGGTTTTTTCGTCAGTATCCACCATTTTTCTCAAGAATATTACAGAGCTCCTGAAATTTTCCCAGAAATGAGACTCATGCCAGTTGATAGGGCTTATAAATAGCTATCCATGGTATGAATTTGAAGAAAATCGTTAGAGCCGTTTTCGTGAAAAACGTGAAAAACATGGTTTTTTAGTAATTATCCGCCATTTTTTCCGCCATCTTGAATTGAATTTTATTGAATTTCTTATTGTCGGATCCTCATGGTATAAAGACCTTAAGTTTAAAATTTCAAGTCAATCGGTTGATTAGGAATGGAGTTATCGTGTTCACAGACATACACACACACACACACACACACACACACACACACACACACACACACACACACACACACACACACACACACACACACACACACACACACACACACACACACACACACACACACACACACACACACACACACACACACACACACACACACACACCACACACACACCACACACACACACACCACACACACACACACACACACACACACACCACACACACACACACCACACACACACACACACACCACACACACACACACCACACACACACACACACACACCACACACACACACACACACACACACACACACACACACACACACACACACACACACACACACACACACACACAAAAATCATGTTTTTGGACTCAGGGGGACTTGAAACGTATAGAAAACTTGAAATCAGGGTACCTTAATTTTTTTTGGAAAGCAATACTTTCCTCACCTATGGTAATAGGGCAAGGAAAGTAAAAATGGGAATTATAGAAGTAGGCTTCATGCACTGCAATTACTATCAAAGCTCGTTATAATGATAGAAGTATTCATTCTCCGTTTACAAATGAAACGAATTGCCAAGAGAATTCTACCCGTAATGCAATCGAAATTTTTCTGACTCAGCTGATTACAACATGAATTGAAAAGGCGGGAAGTTTAAAGAAGCCGAAGGAAATTAATAATTGAGACACAATGAGAGCGCCGGTTGAGGGAAAACTTCAACTTATATTCGTTTTCATACAGATCTCCTCTTTCTCCTCCTTTTCCACCTTCTCCTCATCCTCATCATCATCCTCGTCCCATCTCTTCTCTATATCTTCGTCTTCTTCTTTTTTCTCCTCCAAAACCCCAACCCCGAGTGCCCTACTGAGTGGAATGTTGGGAAGATATAAAGCAACTCAGATTGTATGAATAAGAGTCGTGTTCTCTCCCACCTTGACTCTAGTGAAGGCGGTAATTCACTGCAGCTCTGCTTGCATGTTTCTACAGTTCTCTGAAACAAAATAATGAAATTCTTTGTTCGAAGATCCTTTATACCTGACTGCAGTCCCCATTCCTGTCTCCCTTCACTTAATCCCTGACTCCATTAACTTTCATTACCTCATAAGAAAACAAATGCTCTTTTGATTCACTTGCTTCTGAAAGCGGAGAGCTTGATTAAATTTCAAACTTCTCTTTTGGCAAATTCTTCATGTTTGCTCAGCTATGGCTGCTTGTTTCAATACATAGTCAGAGAGAAAGATAGTGAGCTTTAGTGAGAACCGGGAAAGGTCACATTGTTAAATGTTAGATTTAACGCTTTTTTAAATGAATAACAATGTAAATTACTCTGCAACTCTGTGAGAATAAAACTGCAGTGGAAATTCATAGAAGATTGAACGTTTTCATCCACTCATTCATTTTCCATGAAGTTAGAGTGCGGATGCAGCACGAAGAATAATCAGTCACAGCATTCAATGAAGAGCAAATACAAGACTATTCTTCTTCTTCTTCCGAGAAGTATTCCCGATATTAAAATATTATCATCCATCCTAACTCGATAAAATCCTGAAAAGACTGAACTTTAGCCCATAGGTAACATTCGCTGTGAAAACAGAAGATGATCTTCTACCGGGATCCCATTTCTATGTTGATAAAATTCGTCCAATGTTGCCAATGAAGCCAATTCCGATACTATAGATATTTCATTCTACTACTTTTATAATTAAAATCAAACTCAAGTTACATTTTAATTGTATTGTTTTAAAAATATTGCTACACATTATAATTTAGTTTGTACTTTATTTATATAATCAGCGGATTCTGATAGCTGAAAGGAAGACTTTGAAAGGACAATTTAGGCCTATCATGAAAATAAATAAAAATATTAATCTGAGTACCCTTTTTAAATTATTTCGTCACGACATATTTAGGCTACTAAAGTCATTTTCAAGTGATTGGAAGATGAATAAATACTAATGCAAGATTCTTATTTTTGATCATATAAAAAAGAAATGATATTAAAAAGATACTCAGATTCATATTTTTATTTATTTTCAAAAGTAGCCCTGAAGAAAAAAAGGACATCTATCATGAACTACAATTAAAGATTAAAAGCTAAAATTCCATTGAATGTTGTTCCATGTTATATTTTGATAATTTTATCTCATTTTTGAACCAAATGTGAAGCTTATGTAGTCACCATCCAGTAAAATAAAATTGGACTCTATTCTTCCAAATTTGAATGAATACTACTCTTCATATTCTGAATACAATTTAACGAAACAATTTGAGATACTAAGATTTATTGAAATTATCTTTGAAACAATTTGAGATATTACCATTATCTCTACCACCATTAATGTTTGTTACACCATTATAAATCTTAAGTAAATTTCTGTTCACTAGATGTATAACAACCAAAACTAATATCAAAAATTCTATTAATAAATTATTGATTTCGACAATATAAAGTCGTTTTCATTTGATATAAATATCTACCACAACACCACAGGATTCTACTTCTTCATAATTTTTTCTCCATCAAAAATCAGCATTCTCCAGGGAGGAAGGAACTCCCTAGAGTTTCTAAATAAATAGACATTCTAAAATAATATAGAATATATTATGATATGTACTATGGTTCTGCATCCTCAAGTTTGACTAGTTCCTTGTCTATACGTTTTTTATTGTCAATTTCATACTGATTTTTACTTTCCTTGCCCTACTACCATAGGTAAGGAAAGTATTGCTTTCCAAAAAAATTAAGGTACCCCAATTTCAAGTTTTCTATACGTTTCAAGGTCCCCTGAGTCCAAAAATATGATTTTTGGGTGTTGGTCTGTGTGTGTGTGTGTGTATGTGTGTATGTCTGTGAACACGATAACTCCATTCCTAATCAACCGATTGACTTGAAATTTTAAACTTAAGGTCCTTATACCATGAGGATCCGACAATAAGAAATTCAATAAAATTCAATTTAAGATGGCGGAAAAAATGGCGGATAATTACTAAAAAACCATGTTTTTCACGATTTTCTCAAAAACGGCTCTAACGATTTTCTTCAAATTTATACCATGGATAAATATTTATAAGCCCTATCAACTGACATGAGTCTCATTTCTGGGAAAATTGCAGGAGCTGCGTAATATTCTCGAGAAAAATGGCGGATAATTACTTAAAAACCATGTTTTTCACGGTTTTCTCGAAAACGGCTCTAACGATTTTCTTCAAATTTATGCCATGGATAGCTATTTATAAGCCCTATCAACTGACATGAGTCTTATTTCTAGGAAAATTGCAGGAGCTGCGTAATATTCTCGAGAAAAATGGCAGATAATTACTGAAAAACCATGTTTTTCACGATTTTCTCAAAAATTACTCGACTGATTTATTTCAAATCCATACTCTGTATAGTTATTTATCAGCTCCATCAACTGGCATGAGTCTCTTTTCTGGGAAACTAATGGGGGGTTCACCCCATCCTTGAGAAATGGACTTTGTAACCTCCTTCTCGTGCATGAGGTAGGTAGGTTGAGCAGTCTATAAAAATAACACATAGTCGAGATATTTCATCTGTAGAACAGCTGTTTTGATGACTTTAAAAAATCATCGGATTTCACAATTTACACAAAGGAAAAATTACTCTGAAAACAATTATAATATACTCACATATACAGTAGTCTGATCGTAGTTTCAAATAATTATGTTGCCGCCAATCGTCATTATGTTATTTCTCTAAATTATTGTCGTTTAAGAATGAGGCTCCCAGTTCAATGATCAAGGAAAGTTGTGTAAGTGTACCACACCAGATTTTTAACAGTGAATTTAATTTCAACTAGCCAATCACCAAAATTGAATCTAAATCTATAACTCCATAGAATCTGATTAGTTCAACCTAATAGTTATATTCAGGTATGAAGTTGAAACCCATCCATAAACTTGGTCGAGTGGGAAAAGTTAAAAATGACTGATAGTCTCCTCGCTCGCTTTCAAACTGCAGTAACAATCACTCGTGAATACCACGAGCTCGACCCACGTTATAATCTCGGCAGAATACTGGAACAATAGAGTCGACTGAATAGTGGATAGTGGTTGCGAATAATTCTAAATTTGGAGCAGAGTAGCAGTAAAGCATTTGGAGCAGTAAGGCTTGATGTCAGTGTCTGGAACGATTCAACGAGGATTAGCGAAGCAATGCAAAGGTGGGTTGCCGACAGCTGCAAGGTGCTCTTCATGAAAGGACCCGACTGGAAATGGCAAGACAAACGCGACCAGAGAGCCAGGTGCATAGCAGTGCTTGCCTTCACCAATTATTATTATTTCGCTCGTCTGTGCAGTATGACATCTCTATATGTGCTTCATTTGCCTGCAACTCATCAGCCAAGATTGCAACATTAATAAATGCGATGTAGGTCACTGTGTCACCTTGGCCAAAACTTCCACTACAAATACCATTATTAGTGAATGCCATTGAGAAGTAAAATACCATTTTTATTGTTTGTTTGAAGTTTATAAATACAGTACACTTACTCTCACGTAAACTCCCACTACTTCACACTCACAGTACATTCTTTATGGAGACTTCAAAAGTATAACTTCTTATAATGATGAGCTCTCACATACGTAGCTTGAAACAATAAAATAAACTGCTTCATTGTGAAAAGAATAGATGTATCTATTGTCTACGGTCTATTCCATCATTGATTAGGCCAATATTAGATTAATTTTAGATTAGTACAATACTGTTGATTTCGCGAAAATATGTGATACTGGATGTCTAATAAGTTCAATTCCATCTCCTTGTCCTTATACAGAAAAATATATTTTCATATCGATTTTTTTAAATATAGGCCACGTAATTGATTACATAAGTCAAATTTATTTGAATTGTCAATTTCAGAATACTCATTTCCATAGTATCTTATGTTTCAAATTTCAAGAATAGTATCAATGAGCTACATACATAGGCTCAATAATTTAAATTTCCAATATTGGAATACCCATGGCAGCCTATTTCATGTAACGTTAGCCTATTATCTGGCTCCATAATGAAAACAGCCTATGGTGATTGGACCCAGCCAACTATTTATAAATGATCGGAAGATCACAGCAAGCCACAGCAGGCCCTGGGCCAGGCCGGCCATTTTGCTGTCGATTGCAAATTGCGTGGGTCGGACGATGCCGCTGACAGATGATAGTTGGGTCGAAAGGCGGCACATTTGAAATTCGGCCACGTTGATAAATGCAAATGGGACAGTGTCGGTTGCTTAACAACGGGGGTCACACGGCCCCCCGCACGGGGTCCCACGCCCCCCCCCCCAAACGAAAGAATGAAAGGATGATAGATGGATGAGCACTAGTGAGATTCACTCCAGCCTGTCAGCATTGCTTCAATAAGAAACATTAATATCATACACATGAAGTGCTGCCAGAATGAAGTGAATCTCACGCTTGCACTGAGCCTCTACCCGGAAGCGAGCGAAAAAGAGCTTTCAGCTTTTTTCCCGGCTGAAGAAGCTTTCCCATGTGACCTGTAAATTTATTATCTGGAACAGATTATCTCTCCTGGCTACACCACATGTGAATAACTTAATTGCGATCTACAATTTCCTCACTCATTATCAACTGTTACAAGGGATCTATTAAAATGTATCTTTTCAGTAAAATGCATCTTATTAACTTCATCAACAAAAGTGATGGTATAATACTGAACGGTTATTGAACAATACTAATAAATTCCATTCTAATATCGATAATATAAACTCCATCATTTTTTATAGATTGTCAATATCAATATTTTTTTCTCCTTCTGTTACAAGAGTTACTTATGAAAAAAATGCAATTTCAATTCTAGAAATGAAATCAGCAGCATAGGTGAAATCCTACATTATTCGTCATGTGCCTATTTAATTCCAATATTTCTAGATAAATCAAATAAGTCCTTGTACCGTGGAAGATTCGGATGAAAAAATCACTCTCTTATGAAGTAATACCCATAAAATCTATAAAATTACAGTTGATCATATTCATATAACATGAATCAAACCACTCGTATATTGGTTCGATTTTTTTTATCAATATGATAAAATAGTATGCAGTGAATCAATTCAATAATCAATCATTGATAAGTGGCCTATAATCCATTATGAGCTCATCGTCGTCCTATTTTTAGAGTGCCATGTGAATACGCTACCATGAAGAATCTTGATAAAATCGAAGATTAGTTTTTGCTCTATTGAGAAGAATCTTTATTACTTGGAGAGAAATTCGGTGTCACTTTTTTGAAAGATTGCGTGCACTATTATTGGTACTTTTTCTTATCGTACAGCAACGTTACAAAACGAAGAAAAAAATGAATGATTGATATAGGAAACAGGGAATCTATGGGGGAATGGGGAGTATCGGAAAATGAAAGTGCAAGTGAGAGACCGGATCAGACAAAGAAAAATGCACACATGTGAAATATAGGTTGAGAGTGATTCGGATCTCAAATAAATATATTTAGCAGTCCATATACAAGTCAGGCGTGTAGCTATATAGTATCGATGGAGTACAATGATTTATTGCCGGATGTTATTTCTCTTATATTCTATGAACAAAGCTCATTCTGTATGATTCTGTGACATTCTGACAGATTAATGAATATAGTAAAACTGAATAATTGTTAAGAATTGAAATTAGTAAAAAATAACACATCTCACTCTACAGCTCTCTTTTCAAAGCTTTTAAAGGCGGTCTAAAATGTTAAAAAATATATGGCCAAATTGTTTAGGGTTATTCAACCTCTTTTTCCTGCAACCAATAAGATTGCCTATTTCTGTCTTAAATACACTGTATTTGTATTTTCTATCTCGGAGTCTCTCAATGATAATAAATATTTTCTTGAATTTTATAGCTATTTTGTGTTGAAATATTCAATTGAGTTGTTTTTCTCATTCCTGTTTAAGTATTTGTATGCGTTCAATACGTTCTTTCAATAAAGTGAACGAATAAGAATAGAATGAAAATTTTATTTGATTGGCGAAGATTGGACAGTAATGTCTACTCTTCCACTCGACTACAAAACTGACGCAATTCTCCACCTTTTCACGGTTGAAGGGAATGTATTATGAAATGGGGAAAAACGAACTTGAAACAACTAAGCTCGTAAAAGATTGATTTGTAAGCAATTAAAATACAAATTCATTGTTTTATCAATTGATATATGCCTATAGAAGCTTTTTGATAGACAGTAGAATTATAAAAAAGGAACATCTCAGTTTATTTCTCATTGAAAAAGATTGGTGTGACTCTGAATGGCATTAATGGAGACGTTCATTGGTGCTGATCAAAGACGAGAGTTTTCTACCCAACAATTTCAAATTTCCTATTCTAAAACTCCATTATTCCCAATAACAGAGCAACTATAACCATTTGGTAAGAAAATTACGATTATATTCAAGAAGGCATTCAAATCATTCTCATGTTTTGGTAAGATAATATATAGATGGAAAAATCAAAATGAAGAGAGGTTGTGGAAACATGAATCCTTTCATAAATTCCCTCTAAACTATTATTACATGGTTAAAATCATCATTTAAACGTTATACCCAATTGAAACATCAATTTTTTTCCATAATAATTCAAGATAATCACCAGTCTCTGGATAGAGATTGTTGCAAGATAAAAATATGTCTTATTGAAAGTTAAATTTTGGACTATTCAAAATTCAGATTTCATAAATGAACCTTATAACTATAATGAGCTAGAATTCAATTTGTGTGAATATCAATGTACCAGACAAAGCGTTGATAAAACGGTAGAGGGGGTGGGTGGAGGTTAACTAAGGTTTCCATCTAAATTTCCCAGCCCCCCCCTCGAGAAACAGTCCTGGAGCCGCCCCTGATCACCGTTTAAATTTTATTCATATTTTACACTAGAATAGGCTATTTTTCATAACAAATAAAAACTGAATCTGATTAATTTGACCCAAGTTCTAGTTGATCAAAAATATTATAATTGTTCTTCTGAATAAGTTCTCCTTTGAAAGATCAGTTCATATTACTGTATTTATTGAATTATCAAGGAAAATATTAAAAACTTCAAAATAAGTCCTTTGAAGTCAGTTCATAACATAAATCGGAACATTTTTTTTTTGCAACTGTATTAGAGATGTTGTAGAATTGTACGATCATTGGATTTATTCTGTATTTGTATTGCAGTATATGCGTTACGGTGGTCGTCCTGAACGTGCACTTCCGATCACCGCAAACGCACAGAATGGCGCCTTGGGTGAAGAGGGTCTTCATTCACATACTACCGCGGCTACTCGTCATGCGGAGGCCTCAATACCAGTTCGAGACAAATAGGTACATTCATTCATAATAATTTGATTTTTG
Organism: Nilaparvata lugens; assembly: GCF_014356525.2. NCBI lineage: Eukaryota > Metazoa > Arthropoda > Insecta > Hemiptera > Delphacidae > Nilaparvata > Nilaparvata lugens. The sequence continues at coordinate 1,077,567 of NC_052511.1, forward strand.
GAATAAAGATATCATCTGAACAAGTACATTTTGTAAATTCTATCTATTAATACCAAATATCGGGGCACCAAGCTTTGCTCGTTATTTATTCATTGATAAACAGAACTCAATTCTTTGAAATGATTGGGGAAGGACTAACAGGCACAGCCAAAACTGTTTCTTCCCCGAATTTTGATTTATTCACTATAAAATTTATAGTTGGAATATTAATATTCCAAAAAGTAGGTTATGTTTCACAGACTTGAATTCAAGTGAAATTTTCAGTCCAAATATTTGAAAACATAAAAGTTCTAATTTAGATTGTTTACATATCAAATTGAATAACAAAATAACACTCACTAATCACTTGGAACTGTAAAATAATGATTAACTTTGAATATTATGATATATACCATCTCATTACAACAAATCAGTTTACTGTATTTTGATTGAGTCAATTGAAATTTCTAGATTTCTCGCGAGATACAATGAGCTAATTGATTACACAGCTGATCTCCCACACAGGCACACGCATCTTCTGTTATCGGTTTTGATATCATAAACCTACTATATTCCGAGTTTCGTGAAAATCGTTAGAGCCGTTTCCGAGAAATACCATAATAACCATATAACCAAATACCAACATAAATAACCATATAACCAGATATAAAAATAGAAAAATACAAACAGATATACAGAAATTGCTCGCTCAATATAATAGGATAACAACTTATAGTCCAGTCAAATGGTCGTTTTTCAGGAAACAGCCCCGAAAGAATTTTTTTCGATGGTTCTATTTGTATTTTGGGGCGCTAAATTCTAATCTGAAATTTGCTCACATGCCAGAGGGCGACTTCACCCCCAAAATTTTGGACTTTTTTCAAGTTTTCCATTTAATCTCAAGAACCTTGAATTTATCGAGATAAAGCATTCTCTATATAATATTAAAGATAATAAAATTTTATTTCCAATGAATTGACTGGTCGCGCAGGACTACTTTTTGGATTTTTTATCTGAAGTGTTCCACAAGATACACAACTTTGAATGTGCGAGAAATTTGTGATATTTCCGGATTTCCCCCATTTTCACAGTCTCGCATATGCAACGTTGCGTATCTTGTGGAACACTTCAGATAAAAAATCCAGAAAGTAGTCTAGGTTGTGATGAATTTTCTCCTCTTTTCACTCCCATTAATTATACTTCTGTTTTCAATGCCGTTAAAAAGTTACAGCCAATTGAATGATGATCTTTATTTTCTTATTTTTCTTGCGATTTCACTGTTATTAAAGAGTCTCTAAAATGAGTACAATACATGATAGAAACTTGCGATTGGTCTTAAATGAGAGAAAATTTCATGCTCTATAAGCAGAGTTGCCATAAATTGATCTTGCATCACTGTTTATATCGAAAAACTGTCGAGACTGTAAAAATGAGAAAAATATAGAAAATTTCTTGATTTTTTGAATCAAACGTATCTTACTTCACGATTATATTTTTACAAAAATCATTCATCTCACATAAAAGAGGAGATTCTTTTAGTTTGCGATGTTGTTTATAATTGCATTTCCATTTCAGAGACATTAATATCATCATAAAACGCCTTCGAAATTAAAATAATTATTAGATTAAAATGTACATTACAATTTAACTTATCATTGTGCTTTTAAGAAAATTAGGTTGCAACAGCAAGGAAACTCAAAAACAGGACCATTAAAAATTAAAATCAAGCAAAGGAAATCAGAATAATAGTGGATGATGAAGTTATAATTTATTTTTTCAAAGATTTACCTTCAAACTAATAGGCTTTAAATTACTAAAATTCCTGCATACAACATATTATTATCAATTGTATTTTTATGCTTTATATTGAGTTACACTTTGAAGAATATAACATTGTAAAGGTGGGAAAAAGTATTAAAATTAACTACATTAGGATATCTCTATTTAATACCTTGATTTTTTAGCCATGATTCAAAATGTTGACATAAAATCTAAAAAAATCATGCGCCCCAAAAATGTTGATGGCGCAAATTGCGCCATGCCCCCCCCCCTTGTGGGCACCCCTGATTAGAGATGTTGTAGAATTGTACGATCATTGGATTTATTCTGTATTTGTATTGCAGTATATGCGTTACGGTGGTCGTCCTGAACGTGCACTTCCGATCACCGCAAACGCACAGAATGGCGCCTTGGGTGAAGAGGGTCTTCATTCACATACTACCGCGGCTACTCGTCATGCGGAGGCCTCAATACCAGTTCGAGACAAATAGGTACATTCATTCATAATAATTTGATCATTTATTCAATCAACATTATAAATTGTCCACTGAAATTCATCAGTAGTTATTATTCATAATGTAAAAATATTGTTAATTGAGAATTATTATTGTCAATCACAATATTTGTAGCAAAATATTTTTTCCTCAATTCTTAATCTTCACCAATAACACTTATCAATTAAATTTTTGTTCAAATTCAATATAAATCCAGTCATTTGTTCCAATTATTTTTGGAGAATATTATTATTGTGCGTGAGTTTTATCATAGAACACTTATCAATTCAATTTTTCACAATTTGTTTTGAGTTCAATAATTTCAGTCATTTGTTCTCAACATTTTTGGAGAATAAATATGCGAGTTTTATCACAGGGAACAGTAACAACATTTATCATTGTATCAAAATGTGAATAACGTTTATAATAATTCTTGTTTCTTCACTCCGTGGTTTCATTGTAGGATAAAAACATTAATTCAAGAAACACTATCAGTTTCTCTCTTAAACTGAGTGCACCTCACAAAATTCATTTTTTAAAGCATTTATCTATCTAAGAAATAGTTAATTCAAGCATTAATGGAAATGGATGGGTTCTAAATAGATATTTATTTGTTACATTAATTGCAGATTTAACACAAGTTTAATGCGCACAATGAGGACTGGAGGGGGCAAGGAGACGCAGAGCTGTTTCTACCCGTTCCAGACGAGTCAGAGTGAAGACGAGCTGGTGCACTCCAAGCACAATGTGCTGCCAAGGTCAAGGACCATCTCCAAGGAGGATCTCTCACCTGGCAGGTCAGAATTTCAAGCAGCCGATTCTAGAAAGAATTAATTTTTATGATTGATCAGATCTATATGATCAGAGACACTTCTTTTGACATGCATAATGATATGATACTTTAGTAATATCTTTATTGTAGGCATCACTGTTTTCATTACATTACAAAACAATTTATTTCTATACCGACATATCTCAGGCTTACCCACCCCCTCTATCGATGAAATTAAAAGCAGCCCCCTCCCCCCTAACGATATCACTTATACACGATGTATTGAATATTGGAATGAGTTCCATAGTTACTTTTGCTGCTTAGTATTTAGAGTTAATAGAGGGGCATAGAAATACCATGGGAATAGGAATAGTGGCATGCTCGATTTTTTAAGCCATAGGAATAACTCAGGTAATAGACATGGTTACTTTTTTTATTTATTATTTATTTATTAGATAGAGTGAACAATACAATAGTCGGAAAAGAAAAAACAGGCTATTGCCCAAAACTTCTTCAATTTCCTGATTTTGTCACAAATCGTCCAAATATTATGTAGGTTATGTTCACTTCAATTTCAACACCAAATCTTCAATCTGAAACTGAATCAGAATAAAACAAAGAATTTCAAATTTAGATAGATTGATAATGAAACTTCCGTTAAAACAAAAACCAAACTTCAAATATTCACAAAATATAGAATAAAATCACTTAAACTTTTGGCAGTTGTTCAATGCACTAATAGCTCTCATTTATCAATTTATTTTTATTTGAGTGAAAATGGGCTCACCACGTAGACTCTCACTATATTTCATTGTAGTGAAAAATATTCGACAATCTAAAATCCAGATTTGATTGCTTGAGTGAATTTTCTGAGAAGCACTTCCATTTCATAATGACAGATGAATAGTCGAGTTACTTATTAATTTAACGATTTTCTTGCTGTGTGACGTCCAAATGTGGTACCTATTTCTGCGCTTGACGGGACTCGAACATTCTAACCCCCAGCAAGGGCAACAAATGCAGGCTTGCAATGCACCAGTAGGATACAAGTTTAATTTTACTGATGAGCTTTATTTGTCACCATCTTCAGCTGCTGATTTTGAAGTCAATCATATTAGATTGATGTTGCCATATGCATCAAAAGTCAGATCAGGTTCAACCAACATGTAGAATGATGCGTCAACTATCATATAAATTCAATCAGCCTATTATTGCTGGCTGAAAATTTACACCATTGTTTGTTCTGGAAGCCGAGAGACGATGTAAACAAACATGAAAGTGGATCTTTGAGTAACAAGACTGATTTACAGTAGCTACTCAACATGTTAGTAATAGACTAAACTGAATAATCACAACTGAGTCACGTCCATGTCAGTTGCCATGAAAGCATTGTGAACTGGAGTTTATGAGTCTAGCAATCAACAATGGAAATAATTTATCTCTTTTATATTATGTCATTGTGAAAACCACGGCTTTATTTATTGGACAGTTATAAAATACATAATCATAAAATGATTGGAAATGGAAAAACACCTTTACTATTCCTTTCCCGAAATTTGATTGCAAATTAGTCGAAAAGAGGTTATGGTTGTTCAAAACCATACGGACACAAATAGAAGCTCAAGTTATTGTTGGCTCTTCTTTCGATGAATAGAGACTGTAGACACAGAAATGTTGCGGAATTTCTTCACATTAAGGTGATAAATGAACAAGATCGATACCGTTCCACATAAATGGAATTTACAATATATTGTACATTATTATCAAATGTAATACATTATTATTTTTTATAATTATTCCCCCATCCCATCCTTTCATATCTACCGTCTATTTACTTTTCCTGATACCTTTTTCACCTTCTCAAGGATTGAAGGTTTTCCAAGTACAAGTTTTTTAAGAAGGTTTTCCATAGTTGGAAAAACCCTTCAATCTTCCACCCTTTTTTTGCACCACTTTCTTTTTATTTTGTTTTTATGTGTATTGTTGTTGTTGTGGTTTGCATGTAGCCTATTCTTTTTGTTAATCTCTGTAACAAACTTGTATGTGTGTGTAAAAATAAATTTAATTCAATTTAATTGAATTATTGCTGGTTATTTCAAAGTGATACAAATTTTCAGCATTGTCAATATCTACTTCATTCGTGCATGATAATTGTCAATTCATTTTCATTGAATGATTTTGGATTTTGAAATATTGGATTTGTTTGTTATTTGGACAGCCTGGGCGGGCCGTTTGGCGGCAGTTGTCAGATCCACGGGCCGGTGGCCCAGCATGCAACAGTTGGCAGCCTGCTGTCTTCGGCGGCAGACGGCGACGATGCAGAGTCTGAAGAGATGACGTTGTCAGCCCTGACGGCGTCGCAGCACGATGACGTCATCATTAAGAGTCCCGTCCTGCACAATCCCGCCTTCTCACACTCCGGCTGTCCGCCTATCATGCACAAGTCTTGCTTCTGTGTGCGCTTCATCGCCGAGCACACCAAAATGCAGGAGGACTCCACCAAGGTACAACAGCTAGATACACGCATTATGGTTTCTTCTGGACACTAACGGTAGAACATGCATGTTTATCATGCACAGAACATGTTTATCATGCGTATTCGTCATCAGCTATAGTGAGGTACACGTTATAATGGCAGTGGATAAAGATAGAAGAATAGCGATGCCGATTCTCTCCATTAATTAATTATATTTCTACACTGTCAAAAACATAATTGGCATCGTTGTGGACCTAGAAAAGGATAGTACCACCGGCTTTGTCGAATGATAGACAAGGATAGCAAAACCAAAGTTGATCAAATACTGTCATTATAACGTGGACCTCACTATAGAGGCTTCTAACATAAAATAAACAACCAATAACAATAAATAAAGCACTGGTAAATTAGGTACAAATTATAATGATATGAAAATATATTTCTATAAATTTCGCCTTTTGTCCGAAATCATGTAGAAATTAATTATTCTGTCCATTATTTGGCAGTTGATAAAGTAATCTTCACAAAGTACAGGAACAAGAGTTCAACAAAATCACGTCCACACATTCAAAATACGGAAAATTCAGTAACGCTTAGCAATGAACTTTAAATCTGTCGGATTTTCGGATTTTTCGGAGACAAAATACTATGTTCTTCCACAGTTGAAATCCTTGAAACAAATTTTCAGATTTCGGATCCCAGCGCCAAGTGACCACTTGTGGCGTGCGGGGCGAGCATGACAGTGCTCTCTAGTAGTGCTGCCACCACCAGGTTTTCAGGGTCCTGGGCCCTGCTACTCTTATAGGATAATATATTAAATAAATACGAAAATTCACGAAGACAATCCCAAGAAAACAATCACGAAAACAAAACACGAAAATTCACGAAAACAATCTAGGTGGCGTATTCTCTATATAAACATAATAACTCTTCAATCATATTAGCAAAATTACGTCTTCCGCAAAACCTTCCTCTAGCGGGTCTCGAAACGTTCTCCCGTCCGTTGTGCCTCTACACGCGGCCACCACTCTCCGCTCACCAATTCAAAAATCCATTTTGGTGGCCTGAGTAGTGACTCCGCTATTCTAATAATTAACCTATGTGAGCGGGGTGTTTAATTTGTACAATCCTTTTGCTCCTATTCCGAAGAAAAATGAATCTATCCAAAACAATCATGCAAACAAATTGAAAAATGTTAGTAGCTCCCATACAGGGAAAGGGGTGCAACGTTAGGCTACCATAAAGTTACTATTCCAATTATATCACTAACTATAGGCCACTGCATCGTTATCTATGATACCATATCTACCATCTACAATATCCTTGATTTAGTAGCTGTGAGCTACCAGTGCTTGTCGTTATGACATTTTCCATCACCTCCCTCCAATTTAGACAGATGTTATGAAAAGACCCGGCCATCAGTAACTTTCTGTCTTCCTTCTCCCCTTCTAGAAGCAGATGTAAATATTGAACATTTAAATTGATAACATGATTTGTTGAATAGTGGATAGTGATTGCATGAAAAATTGATAAATGTTGTGATGCGCAGGTAAAAGAAGACTGGAAGTATGTGGCGATGGTGTTGGACCGCCTGTTCCTGTGGATCTTCACCCTGGCGGTGCTGGTTGGAACTGCGGGCATCATCCTGCAAGCGCCCACATTATACGACGACAGAATACCCATCGACAAAAAATTCGCCGATTTCGCATCAGCAACCGTAGTGCGTTGCCCTCCTCCACAGTAGGCCTCCACAATCTAAAACACGCACAAAACCAGTTGAACTGTTCCACAGTTGAACAAAAAACTCAGTTCGTACGTCCTTTCAATTCAGCCAGCGTAATCTGGAGATTGAATGAATAATTGAATAAATAAACTAGCCGTGTATTTTCAGAACGGCCAAACCTTATAAATGTGACATAAAACAGTATTACAATATATTAATAATAAGAAAACGTTTTAAAGCTATTATTATACACACAATAAAAATCTGAAAGTTTATCACGATGAATGGTTGTTGAAAAATAATGTTAACGTTTTTATTGTGAATGCAATAAGTAAATTAGGTAGGTGATAGATGAGTTGGGAGATGATTAATTTCAGTTACCAATATTGTATAAGTCGAAAGACTTTGACATTTTTAATGAGGACCACTGTTGTGAAAATATTGAATAAATTATTATATTGTATAGCTTTGAAAAGTTTGTATGCAAGTAGAGAACTGAATGTTGATTGGAAACTGATAAAAATATCCAATGAGCTGAAAATGTATTTATTAGGCAGTATTACCATTTCACCCATGTGATGTGTATGGTATATTATGTATTACTTTCAATCATGACAAAATTGAATACCTTACTAAATTTACAATATCGTCCAATACTCATCTTTCAGGATAGTTTTATCAAACTATTATTGGATGGAAAATCATATAATTAGTGCCGCCGTATCAAAGATGTTGGTCAAGGTAACTTACATGATTCTACATTTCCTTCTCAAGCCCACATTGAATTGGATCTATATGAATGCATTTCTAAATTATTATATAATTCGTTCATTTTTATATCACTGCATTATTATGGTTTCATTCTTATATTTTTTCTCCATATTTTTTCTATATAAATATTGTATTCCAATAGTAAAACCGCCTCCAGATCGTGAAGTGATAATATATTGTACGGTAGCTTCAATACTTTCAGCACAAGCTTCTTCCTATTGTTCAACTATTTGTTGAATTCTATGCTAGATTATACTTGAATATTTATTGTATTTTCGGAAACTAAAAAAGAGCAAATGGAAATATTGAGAGTACAGTATATTGAATTATTGTGTTGATGATTTCTCTTGTACCGTATTGATCAAGCTTTTTACTCACTTTTGTGATAAAGTTGTTCAAAACAGTCACTTCGTTGGAACATTCATTTATTTACATAGTGATAATTCATCTTGGAGTAGGATTTATGTGGATTATTATTTAATTTGGATTTCCTATAATTATCATATCTTTGAAACTGACACTGTATTTTTGATAATTTTGATCTATTATCCTTTTTTTGAACACTTTCAGAATATCTTGGTTAGTTCAACATGATAAATAAGGAGTCTACCATTTTTTTTTTAATTGATAATTTCATATAAGGGTCAAACGATATTCATTTCACATTCTTTTATTGATTCAATGATACACTACCGGTATTATTTTTCAAAATAATTTGCTGGAGGATCAACAGGCACAGCCCAAAACTGTTCCTCCCCCGAATTTCGATTCATTAAAATACGGTAGTCCATGAAATGGGATACAGAAGATATTTCCAAGATACTAGGCTACTATATTGATGCTCGTTGATAATTTACATAAGAAATGAAAAAAAATTTCAGTTTTTATTGCTCAATAGAATGTAACTTGTAATTGGAGATTGAAGTGTAAAATATTGCTTAATATGATGTTACTATTAACATAATAATTGATAAAATTATAATATGGATATAATATATATATTGTATACTGTTATTGTATGGAATTGATGCGAAAAAAGATATATCTCAAATAAAATATGAATGTTTCGTTGTTTAGTATTTTTACATGACCATTCTGATTGTGTGATGCATAATAAAAGGTACTCGTAGTTGTATGGTATCAACTGAAACGTATCAATCATTGCATTGATTTTTGACAATTGATTGATTGAACTCAACTAAACCTCTAAATCTCATCCATATTTCACAATTATTCTCATCTGCATTATTTTTCCAAGACTTGAGTTGATTTTTTCAAATATTCTGATTCTCATTCAATTGAATTTTTCCTTGAAAGAAGTGATCATCTTGATGGATTTATGCAATATTTTAATGTTTTTTCCATACAATATTATATTATAATGTCCATCGTTAATGAGTTAATGTACCCTACCTACAAATTCCCCTCTACAGTTAGGCCTATGTCTCCATTCAAATACTTACAACTGTGAATGAATTTTTCCAGAATTTATCTTTCTGATTAAAAGTTGATAATTTTTCAGATCACACATGAAAATAATTTCGCCTGGAAATCCAGAATGTGGAGCATAGGGGTCAAATAGCAGAATGATTCCAATAATCAAGCTCAACAATATAAAGGCCGATAAATATTAATACATTATTCACTCCAAATTACAGCATATATTTCACTACAAACACATGTTTTCATTTTTTATTGGAAATTTATTTTTGACGTTAATTCCATAATAAGTTACTTGGTGCATCTTGAGTCAACTGAAATTATTGAATAAACAAATTAAACTTTCAGTTCTACAACACCAAAACCATCAATGAACCGGAAACTTCAATGCCATCAGTATCGTATTTCTGAAAAATGTGTACCACAGTATTGTCGAGCTACTGTAGAATCGTGCTCTAAAAGTGATGAAACTTGGATTTTTGTCAACTCTATCACTACTTAGAACACTGTCGGTATTTTTTGTAATACTAGCTTTTACATAATTTTGCTACTTTTGGCATCCAAGAATATTTCCATGAAAAGCTACAATATTTTGTGATAGAAAATAAATTTATAATGTACCGTATTTCTATTGTGCAATTTTGAAGTGTGTGAATGGTTCATTTTCATGTTGAGATACTCAATTTATGAATTACTAAAACTGTTGAATGGTGTGTTTAGTTTGCAGAAGAAGTCTTGATAATTCGTATCGCATTTTAGTTGTTGTAAGCTCTTCTAAATAATATCAAACTGTTCATCCTCTCATCAATTTGCCATACCTGATATAAGGGAACTTCATTTAATGAAGGATTCAATTAATCCACTAATAGAAGTTTATATTACCTTATTATTGAATATTCTATCATATTCATTTTTGTAACTGTATTCCAAGATACTCTAGCATTGAATGCACATACAGTCAATCAATTTGATGGATGATGTTACATGCTGATGTATAAGTGAATGAGGTTTAGAAGATTTCAATCTTACAAAAAAATGTGTTCCACAGAGCATTAATTTGATAGTACGCCTCAAGGTCGGTAGATAATCAACATACTATGAGTGCACCCAACTCTAATGACAAAAAAAAATGCCGAGAGATTTATAGAATTCTTCCGATTCAATTACTTCTTATTCCATATCCATTCTAAACATTCTGAATTGAATTTGTGGTGATTTCAGACTAAAAATTCAAATTTAATAAATTTTTTTCAATAATAAAAAGCTTTTTTCACGTGACTGTTTTCCTCATACCGGGGTCTCTGAATGAACTTTTTTATTTTCCTAAGAATACTAAAACGGATTTAAACTATCATCTATTGTTTTCATGATGATAACATTTTCAAAGAATTATCAAGACTCTTTTGATTCAATAAAAAAGCTTGATAAAGATCTAGTGAATAGCAAATGGTAGGTACAGTAAACTTTTACAGGAATAGGAAATAAAATTTAAGTGTTAAAAATGTTTCTATTTCTAATCATGAAAATAAAAATAATATATTAATCATATGCGTCATAACGAATAAGCACATAAATGTTGAATTTAATAAAGGAAGTTGATAAAATTATTGTCTAAAAAAACAATATTTAAAGGATTGTACTGAATGTTATTTATGGAAGCTGAGAGCACAACTCAATTATATGGCAGAGTTCTATTGTTTGAAATTGTAGATGAAATAAAGGAAAAATAAAATGTTGGAATATTTAATATATTATGGAATTGTTTTTTTTTTTTAGTAACGTCAACCTATCATAATATCAAGGCCACTATACACATTATTAAGGCCGGGACACATGTAACCGCACCAAGCCCGCGCCCAAGGATAGAATATATAGCTCTATACACTATTCTTGGCCCGCGCCGTCGTACGGCCGAGCTAAGCCCGCGACACAGTGATTGTGGTGGGAGAACACACATATCCGTGCGACAGCCGAGCGGAAGCAGTGTCTCAGTTCTGTATTAGTTACTGTGGTCTGATTTCTGAATGTGTTAAACTATTGTTGACAATATAAAACTATTTAAAGCTTGTTACATCCGATTTAAATTTATATTTTTCAATTTTAAACTAATTACCTTTAGACACAGAAGATGAGAATCATAGTGCTGGTATATATTTCAGTGCATAACAAGAAGGCATTGACAAGATCAAAGATCGGCAAGGATCACAGAGAAGAGGGGAATCTCCTACTTTGTTCAAGGATAAACAGTTTCCGTTTATGCGAGCTTATCCGATGTCAACCGCGACCAGGTCGGGCTCAATTTCAAAATGGCTGAAAATCAGCGGTCGACTGCGGATGAAACGTTTCCGTTTGCTCGGGTGCAAGGTGTGCCGTGACTTTTTCCCAATAAACTTTGTTTTTCTTGATGATATATTTCTATATTACCAGTATAAATAAATCATAGTACAGTACTATAAATCTATAGTACCAGTCTTATGCGATATTTTCAATGCCAGTTTTCAAGAAGGTAAATTTCCCTCAGAACTCAAAGTGGCTAAAGTTATATCTATTTTTGAAAATGGAATAAAGACTGAGATATCGAATTACAGGCCCATTTCGCTGCTTTCAGTTTTTTCCAAGCTCTTGGAGAAACTCTTCAAAAGGAGAATAATGAGATTTTTCAATAAAATAAATTTTATTCATAAGGTACAGTTCGGATTTCAAGAAAAACTTAGTACAGAACAAGCCTTAAATAAATTTATGTCAGACATCTATTATGGAATGAATCAGCCTCATAGATCAAGGACCTCAGGTTTATTTCTTGATATTAAAAAAGCTTTCGATACAGTGCAACATAGTATTCTGTTAGAAAAATTATATATGTCGGGTATTCGTGGAGTGTCCAACATGTGGATGAAGTCTTACCTGTCATGCCGGAAGCAGTATGTGTCAATTGGTAGTTGTACTAGTGACTTGGCAACAATTGAGTATGGTGTGCCTCAGGGTTCGGTTTTGGGTCCAATTCTATTCTTAGCATATATCAATGATTTGTTCTCCAACACATTCAATGGATCCTTAACATCGTTTGCTGACGACACGGCATTGGCATATTCTGCCAAAAGTGAAATTGAACTACAGGAAATGATCCAGCTTGACCTAATAGATCTACGTTGCTGGTTTGATTGTAATAAATTAGCACTCAATGCTACTAAAACTTGTTATATTAATTTTTCATTATCAGCTCCATTTCATTTTACTGAGCCAATCAAGTATCATAAGATTGGCTGTAATCATCCAAATTGTAGCTGTGATGTCATCAAGCAGTTGGATTTAGTCAAGTATTTGGGTCTAACTCTTGATTATGGGCTGACTTGGAATCTACATATACAGAAAATCAAGATGTACCTATTATATTTGCTAAGAAGATTCCATCAATTGAAGCAATTCTTTCCAGTGAGTATTTTACGTGTCATGTATTTTGCATTTTTCAATTGTCGACTGGAATATGGAATCTCTTGTTATGCGTCTACTTTCCTATCTCATTTAAAAAGCCTAATCACACTGCAGAAATCAGTGGTAAGAATTATTCATGGTGTGAATAGAAGGACTCATACCTTTCCAATTTTCCAACTGTTGGGAATCCTCCCTTTCAGATACATCTATGTGCTGAAGGTGTTATCCTTGTTTTACAGAATGAGTGGTAGTATAGGACTTTCAGCTAGACCTATTAATGAAGATGATCATCGGGTGACACGTCAATCAATGCAACTGATGTTGAAAGTCCCAAAGCCAAATTCCACTACATTTCAAAGATGTTTTCTATTTCTCGGACCCAAGTTTTTTAATCTTCTACCAAATGAAATTAGAAGTGAGAGATATTACAGGAAATTCTACAATAAATTGAAAATTTGGCTATGGCTTCAGTCACCAATAGAGTTAGAAAACCTTTTTAGAGTGGTGGGCTGATGATTTCTAATTTGAATGAATGTATAAGCTTTTGCAATTTTCCCTTCCTTTTCTCTTTGAAAAAACCTTGTGATTTTCCTCTTTGTTGTACTTCCTACTTTTTAAATACAAAATTTCTTTTTTTTCAAATTATTCTTATGATGTTTTAGGCTCCAATTAATTAAATCATACTAATTAAATTATACTAGTGATACGGTATATATAATACTAATATCTATATTCATTGAAAATTAAATATGTCTATGATTGAAAAACATACTTGTGTGTGATTGTGTGTGTGAATGTGTTTTTTTTTCAACTCCTACTCACGTACGAAAGCTTCTTGCTTTTTTGTGAGTAGTAAAACATTATTGTTTGCAATAAATTTTATTCCATGAAGCTTCAAATTTGATCATCTCCATCATCCAGTTGAAGCTATATCATCCAACGTCATACATCATACGTCAGTATCATCCAACTGATAATCAGCATCACGGTGGTTTGGTTTTTTGTTAAATATAAATTTTTTTGTTGTTCATTATATCCACTGATTATTATTTGCAGCTAGTTTTATAATTGTATGGATTTATCAAATTTGATTGTAATGAAAAATGAAAAACAATAAATTTGAATTTGAATTTGAATTTGAATTTGAATATTCTTGATGCTTGTGATTAAATAAAATCCTGTATTCTCTGATATTTTCAATCAATTTTTCATCATCAACTTTACTAAACCTTCTAGTCATTTTTAAATTAATCCCGGTCTTTTCTTTGACTGTTGGTTAATCAGCTGACAAGTGGATTATTCAGTGCATGTATCATCATCATTATTATTATATAGATGTCTGGAGAAGCCTAGCAATGGTTTACAAAACATCACACGGCGTGGGTTGCTTTTCGTGGATTAGCATGGGTCTACTTTGCGGCGGGCCTTATAGAAATAGACACGGGTTTTCCAGACATCTGTTTATTGATGAATGCAATGAATAATCCACTTGCCAGCTGATTGATTATAAATAATTTCTATAGTCTGACCGGGGAGTCCGGTCTCACAAGGTGTCAAACTATCAAACGATAAACCGAAAAACTTTAATGAATAATCCTATCTTAAGAGTAGATGATATAGTTATATCGAAGTATGGAGGAATTACTCTTCAGCAATCTAACAATTCATGGGCAATACATCTATGATGTAATTATGTGGACCTACTTTTAAAAAACTACTGAACTCGAACATAGAAGTAATAATTCACTTGCAGCCTATATAATACGCGATCTAGCAGAATAGTCCAGAAACATAATTTGGAATTATTTAAAAAGAGAACAATGTAGGTATTATAAATTATTGCATGCCATGACACATGCAATTCAATATCTCAATGCAACCTGGTAAAAAATCAGCTGCTGTGTGGACTATTAATTGCATGCCTCATCGAATGTAATTTTTATGCACTAATTCTAATAAATGAACTATTGATTGCATGCAATAACACATGATAAAAAACCTAAAATAACATAGTATTGTCTCTCGACCTTTCTCTGCTTTGAAGTCGGGCTGACATGTTGCCAGTATGTCTTGATTTTTTTGGTTCTATTTTTCTTGAGCATTTTTGATACACTAACCCCAACAGCCATTAGCTGTTTTCACACCGATATCTCGCTGACACGACATACAGACAGCAGGATTTACTCTGATGGACAGTATGAAAGAAGGCTGTGGTTTATAACTGCGCGAGGTCTACTGTTCACAGAAATACTAGTTTGAAATCCATATTAAGTCACATATGAAAAAATGTAAAGCTAATCTGAGGGACTAGACCTATATCTAGTGCAATTGATTTGTATTTCTTTGAGGAATTTGTTCAGTAGTAATTTTTTAAAGGGCTATTTTTACATTGATTGTGTTGATTTATCCTTTAATAGTGTTGTTTTATAAATACAACATGATTCAAAAAGAATACCACAACTTTGAAAATTGATAACTCTGCAAAGAATAAGCTGAGAGTAAAGCACTATCTGTCATCGATTCGAGGAAGCTCTGAAGTTTTTTTTAGTTCCTTATTTAGGCCCATTGGCTTTCATCTGTCCTTGCCTATTTGAATGAAAACTATCCGAGGCAACGGATCGGCTGCTAAGCAGCTCGAGACAGAGCACTTCATCACTGGCCTCCAAGACGCCCTGAGCTCACCCCCTGAGATTGTTTTCTATGGGGGTACGTTAAAGATAAGGTGTATCGACCAGCTAACATTGAGGAGCTCAAACAAGAAATAACAGCAGCTATACAAACTGATATGCTACTGAGGGTGTGCAACGAGTTCGAGTATCGTATTGATATCACTCGAGTGTCTGGAGGGGGTCACATTGAACATTTGTGAACTTGTTTTCTAGTGGGGAAAAACTTATTTTAATACTCTCCATTTTGATTTACAACAAGTTTCTATTATGTTTCCTTGATTAAATACAGATTTTCAAAGTTGTGGTATTCTTTTTGAATCACGGTATATTATGACAAAATGTAAAGTGATAATAATCAAAATGTATTTGTACATTCTACTAATAGATTGATTGATTGATAATAGCCTATCAACAAATTAAAACATTTTCCACACGTAGGACTTATTATTGCACTGCAGCCTTATTCTACAATAAGGAAACTCTGTTTTTTCAGTATTCGATTTTTTATTCTAACATGAGTGAATAGAACATAGAACAATAAATTGCACAATAGCCATCAACAGAAATTGAAGAAGCATAAAAGTGCCGGTGTGAAGTTTTACAAATTTGATACGGTACATTAAACTTGAAAACCCAGCAGTGTTTCCAGGGTCCAATGAATCAATGAGAGTAATTTTTGACTTATTTACTTGACCGAGCGAAGTGAGGTCTAAAATTCAAGTCGACGGTTTTGCATTTCTCTTTATGCTTAAATGTTGCACATTTACGGCGAAACGCAGCAATAGATTTTCATGAAATTTAACAGGTATGTTCCTTTTTAAATTGCGCGTCGACGTTGATACAAGGTTTTAGGAAATTTTGAATTTCAAGGATAATATAAAAGTAAAAGGAGCCTCCTTCATACACGCCAATATTAGAGTAAAAATCAGACTATAGAATTATTCATCATAAATCAGCTGTCGAGTGGATTATAAAATGCATGCAATTCAATATCTCAATGTAACTTGGTGAAAAATCAGTTGCTGTGTGGACTATTAATTTGCATGCCTAATTGATTTTTATGCACTACTAATTGCATGCAATAATACATGCAATTGATAACTAAAATAACATAGTATTGTTTCTTGGTCTTTATCTGCTTTGAACTCGGGCTGTCCTGTTGCCAGTATGTCTTAAGGTGCGTACAGATATACGCGCCGCGAACATGAGCAATTCACTTTTAATCAGCTGATGCCAAGCTTTTTATATCTGTATCTTACCGTTTCTGTAAAAATACAGATATAGTCAGCTGATTATTAGTTATTTGTATATCTAGAGTGAAAAGTACGACATTTTCTCCCTGTGGGGAAAAGTTTGAAGCCTGAGGCGAAGCCGAGGGCAACTATTTTCCTGAGGGAGAAAAAGTATTTTTCACTCGTGATGTACACAACATTTTTCCTCCATCTACATTTTTTTATAGACTCTGCAAATAAAATCATTCTAATAACTTACATATTGGTGACAATGTTTCCTAACAACATAACCTGAAATCTAAAACCTAAAAACCGGTTGTCTGATTGGCACTGCCGATTGCGCTATCTATCGGCAAAAGTTGTAACAATTATATCAGCTGGGCAGCTACCAAAAATGGCTGACTCCAGATCACGCGGTTCAGATTTGAATTGCAGATCAAAAATATTTGTTGGCTGGTATTTTGGATAGAATAAAATAATTTTAAAATTGTATAAATTTCCATCGTCTACTAATATTAAGAATATAATATCATACAAACATATATTTCATGAGTTGATCAAATTTCTGGTTGTGGTATTGAATTCAGTTGACTCAATGACAGACACCTCTATTATGCTTTCTCATCTGAGCTTAGACCTTCTAACCTATTACCATCACTGAACTGTATACTAACTGGAATGGACTAGCAACACAAAGAAAGTGAGGCAGCTGGTAAAGATAGGCAACCCGCATTGCTGTGGGATTCGTCATTTTGTAACACATTGGCTCTTATGGAAAAATACATTGCACAGTTTCAATTTCTATTTTATTTCTATATTGTATGTCTTATTCCATGGAAGCGTTATTTTTCCTTTATTAAGCAGTTCATTGTTAACTTTTTGAGAGCAAAAATAATGAAATAGGTTGAATATGAATAAAGAAAAGATTTTTTTCATTTGTGACTGCAGTAGTTTTAGTATTGTCAACTTTTCACAAGCAAGGGAATAACTTTTGGCCAGATTTCAGAGCAGCGTATCATCCATTTATTTCTATTTATTCAACAAGGACAAATATAAACTGTCATGAAATGTTGAATGAAAAAGACTAAGAAATTGTCAAAAAACCACTGATTTATTGATAATTAGAAAGACCGGTTTCGGCTATTACACCATTGTCAATCTCTGATAACAATGAGTTTATCAGAGATTGACAATGGTGTAATAACCGAAACCGGTCTTTCTAATTATCAATAAATCAGTGGTTTTTTGACAATTTCTCAGTCTTTCTCATTCAATATGAATAATTACCACAATATCAACTTCTCAACTACACAAAAAATGTCATGAAATGATTGGGAATGAAAAAGCAGGCTCATAGTCCTTATTATTCCAATCCCGAATTTTGTTCGTACACAGTCCAAAGGAGGGCTGTGTTTAATCAAAACTATTAAACACAGTCTTATGTTCATTTTGATAGGATATACTATTGTTTTTTGGATTATATGATTTATTGTTATTGTTAAAGGAAATATTTATGATTTATTGTTTAAGGAAATATCTCAATCTAATAATATAGGCCTACTTACAGCAGGCTATGGATGTAGAATATTATTTAGGTGTGCATTGGTGTAATTTCAAATCATATAAGAGTGGGAGTTTCAGAAATGAAGCAAATAACGAAGAAACATTTTACTATATTATATGACTATGATAAGCAAACAGTAAAATATGCTACATAATTACCATAGTAAAATGAACAATTTGAAATTAAAAGGCTTCAAAAATTAATTGCAATTCAGCTGATAACAATCTCATATTTTTTACAATAAAAGTAGGTGAATAAAATGAATTATGTGGACTCATGATGATTCAATAACACAGGATTATTGAATATGTAATGATAGCAATATACTAGGTATTCTGATAACATTTCAAATCATGTAAGTGTGGGAGTTTCAGAAATGATGCAAAGAAATCTATGAAGAAGCATTTATATTAATTGTATTATAATTATGACCATATGATAAGCAAACAGTAAAATATGCTTAATAATTATTATAATATTGTAAATTGAACGATTATTTATTTTAAACAGAAAGTTTTCAAAAATTAATCACAATTCAGCTGATAGCAATATCAAATTTTTCAAAATAAAAGTAGGTACCTAAAATAAATTATATCATCTCTTGATGATAACACAGAATTATTAATCATTTGTATTTATTCTTTTTTGAATAAGGATTCATTTGTTCTTCAACTATGTTTTTTATTTTAGATGCTAATAAAGTAGGCTCTAAATTTTCAATTAGCATAGAAACTATCACAGTATACTAGGAATAAAACCAAATTTGTTGTTTTATTTTTGGTCAAATAAACTGATCAATATAGAAAAAAGTATTGGAAATGCATTTAAAACAAAAAGGTTTTTTCAAATTAATTAATAGACTAAAAATGTTTGACTCACCTGTAAAATGGTATTTCATTTCCTTTAACATGCCCATTCTTGCATCCAAATGCAACACAATACATCACCATTTTTTGGTCGCATTTTTATTCAATTCTACGCATTTTACAACAAATACATCACAATATTTAAGAGAGAAGGTTGTGATCTAATACTGATAGCCCCAATACTCATTCAAATCCATTTTTCAACTTTAAAAATGAAAAATCGTACTCAAGAGCTGCAACAACCTGCTTAAATGTATGAGTACGAGAAAGAAGGGAATCCCACACGGTATGCCTGTCTCACTCACTCCGCCTTACACACTTTTAGCTGTAGCTTAGCATTGGACAGCCCGTTCCAGTTTGTATAGAGTTCACTGTTTGTATAAACAGTGGTATACACTGGTATACACTGTTTGTATAGAGTTCACTGATTACCATGTGAGTTTTTAAAATAGAGATGCTTCCCATGTTATTTAAATGGAGTTTTTCTGTTTCTTACTACCGAGAGCGAAAAAGTGACACTTTAGTATTATGTTTCAGGGAGTAAAGTAAGTACTTTAGACAGTAGGTGGAGGAAAAAATGATTTGCTCATGTTCGCTGCGCGTATATCTGTACCCACCTTTAAAGGTGCGTACAGATATACGCGCCGCGAACATGAGAAATTCACTTTTAATCAGTTGATTATATCTGTTTTTTTCACAGAAACGGTAAGATACAGATATAAAAAGCTTGGCATCAGCTGATTAAAAGTGAATTGCTCATGTTCGCGGCACATAAATCTGTATTCACCTTATTGTGCATAAATATTTACGCGCCGCGAACATGAGCAATTCACTTTTAATCAGCTGATGCCAAGCTTTTTATATATCTGTATCTTACCGTTCTGTAAAAATACAGATATAATCAGCTGATTAAAAGTGAATTGCTCATGTTCGTGGCGCGTATATTTGTACTTCTAGCTGTTGCTCAACGTGGGCAAGACACAGGATATCACATTGTGCCCTCTGAGGAACCACTTCAATCATTCATTGAATAAACCGGTGAAGCTTCTGGGATTTAACATCGATCCAAAGTTAACATGGAGTGCTCATGTGGATGCTGTATGCAGAAGATTGTCTCGTGTGATCTACATGTTGAGAAGACTGAGGTGCTTGCTGATTGAGGAACATTTTATGGCCTCTATTATTCACTGTTCCATAGCCACATTATCTATGGTTTACTGCTGTGGGGACACTCTTCACACTGTGAGAGTATTCTTCTGCTGCAGAAGAAGGCAGTTCGGATATTGTCATCCAGTGGTCATCTGGAGCACTGTAGGCCACTCTTCGCCAGACTCTGGATTCTCACAGTTTTTAGCCAGTTTATCTTTGCTTCCCTGGTTGGTATTAGGAATACCAATCTGACAGAGAGTTTGAGGGGGTTGCAGAGTGCCTACTCACTACGAAATGCTCTGGACGTAAATGTTCCTCGATGTAGGCTAAGTAAGGCTCAAAACTGTTATCCCAATATCGCTATTAAAATGTTTAATATGCTACCTCTATCTGTGCGTCATTTGAGTGACAGTGAGTTCAAGAGGAGACTAAAGTCCTCGCTGCGTGCCAGACCATACTAGCCCTACTCCTTGAGTGAATTTTTTCAGGAGTCTATAGTTGACATTTAGCGGTCATCACCGTGTTTAGCCATCTATGCCATTATGTTTTATTTTTTGACGTGACAGTGTTGTCACAAACTTTTGTGTGAAATTGTATATTGACGTGATGACCTACCCAGCTCATCTGGCTGGTTAATGGTCCTACAAATGAAGATTGAAGATTGATACGCACCTTTAAAGGAGATTAGCTTTTGATGCTACACAAACTAGAACAAAGTAGCTTTCTTCTCTGTGGAGGCTATAGTGAGGTCAGTAGATACAATATAAGATTTCAGACGGGCTTTTTTGCTCCAATACCCCCTCCCCCCTCTCGCCCCTCGTCCATCCCGCCTCACCTTCCCCCCCGCCTGTAGGGTGGGGGGGTGTTCTAAAAATAGATTTCCCCTTCCCCCTGCCCAGTGGAGGTGAGGGGGTTGAAAAGAGAGAGATATATCTTTCTCTCTCTCTCTTTCTAAAAATAGATTTCCCCTTCCCCTTGCCCAGTGGAGGTGAGGGGGATGAAAAGAGAGAGATATATCTTCTCTCTCTCTCTTTCTAAAAATAGATTTCCCCTTCCCCTTGCCCAGTGGTGGTGAGGGGGATGAAAAGAGATATCTCTCTCTCTCTCTCCCCTTCCCCTTGCCCAGGTGAGAGAAAAAAAAATTTCCCTTTTAGGAGGAAAAATTCCCTCTCTATACTGACAGATTAAAGTGAATCCATATTTCTAATGCTATACTGACAAATTGAGGTGAATGCTAGATGAGGGAAAAAAATCTCTTTGAGAGGGAAAAATTCTCTACTGTCAAATTAAAGTGAATCCATATTACTACATCTATACTGACAGATTAAAGTGAATCCATATTACTACATCTATACTGACAGATTAAAGTGAATCCATATTTCTAATGCTATACTGACAAATTGAGGTGAATGCTAGATGAGGGAAAAAAATCTCTTTGAGAGGGAGAAATTCCCTTGGTGACAGATTAAAGTGAATCCATATTACTACATCTATACTGACAGATTAAAGTGAATCCATATTTCTACTAGATGAGGGAAAAAATCTCTTTGAGAGGGAAAAATTCCCTTGGTGACAGATTAAAGTGAATCCATATTTCTAATGCTATACTGACAAATTAAAGTGAATGCTAGATGAGGGAAAAAATCTCTTTGAGAGGGAAAAATTCTTTACTGTCAAATTAAAGTGAATCCTTCACTCTATACTAGTGAATCCAGAGTGAGGTCAATGACTCTCTCTACATCTAATTGAATTGAGAAATTCTCTCTCTCTCACATCTAATGCTATACTAGTGAATCTCTACAATGATCTAAGTTCTTTTACATTTTTTATCTGCAATATCGTACAAGCATTTCCAAAGTTCATCGGAATTTTTAACAACAGATAATGCTGAATCATTTGTACAATCATAATGTAGATGACCGCTGTCTAGAATATTGAGCAGTTCGAAAATCTCAGATAAAATCGAAAAGTGTACGTTTTCTGTTTTTGTTAACGGTAAATCAACATCTTGACATCCTGTTGAAAATTTAATATTCTTTGCAATTGAATCAAATTCGTTAAATGAAATTGACATCAAGAGACGAGTTAATTTTTTGAATTTTGAAAAACCATAACACTGCATCTCACAGATGTTTGACATGTCTCGAATGAGGGGAATAGAGAAAGATATATCTCTCTTTCTAAATTGATGAGATGCACGTGTTATAGGGGCTTGTGTCTGTATAAAAAAGATCACCCCACACGTGTTGTCAGGTCTAGCTCTAAGCAGCAACTAAACTAAAAATTGTGAATGGGATATTGGAATGAAAAATCATTTGAAGGCAGAAAACGTTTATTTACACATTTCAGCACAACTATTCATATTTTCATCTTCAATTTTAATTAGCTTATCTATACACAAATTATAAGGATGATAATAACATAGATAGTCTCTTATGTCATTTAAATTAACCGTGCTTAGAAAAATGTCTTTCAATTGTTTCGCCAAACTATAATTTTCAGGAGTTGATTTCCTAATTGCACTTTCACACTCATCGTACCAATCAATACAGTTTTTTAACCTCACTTCCAATTCATTGTCAGCAGCCAACCACTTTCTCGGATCCATGTTGTTGAGCGAATGAAGAAAACTAAGTGTAGGCAGGAACTATTATAGAGTAATTAAGTGGTCTTTCGTCATTAATTGACGACAGACAACATGTACGCGCTTTATGCAGTCTCAATGCATGTAAGCAATAAACACACTGTAAATCCTTTCCGTTGTAGAAGAATCCATAACGAGCAAAGTTTCTTTTCTGTGAATTCGTGTACATCGGAGCCATTTTCATACTTTGCATTCGATTGTTTTCGCACAAGAAATTATTTGTTTGATACATATTTTTAAAACAACAAAGAATAATAATGTTGCGCAGAGAATAAAGCACAGCGAGAATGTGGTCTATTTTTATGAATGTTACACACAGCATAACACCATGAACTAGTGAAAAAGCTGAAATCAGGTTTTGGAAAATCCTCTGGTATACATTGAACGTTGCTATGCAATCTTCTTAAAAACTTTGCTTTCTCAGTTCCTTTTGTGAAAATTTTCTCATAACCTGCAAGGTAATCACGTATTAATGAGTCACTGTATTCTAAATCTCCATCTTCCCATTTTATTTTATGATAGTGACATTCTAACCATGTTACATCGTTATACAATTTTGCACTCAATTCTGTCTTTGCAAATGGTGATTTGAAATGTAACACAATATAATTATTAAACTGATCAATTATGGCAAGTTCTTTCACAATAATTTGATTACAATCTTGTTTAAACCAGTGAAGATCAACCGTAGCAATTTTCGTAGGCGTCTGCTTGTCCACTTCTTTATCTTCGGCGACGTTGGGCTCCTCGAATCCTTCGTCTTTCTCCCTCTCCTCCTCCTCCACCTGCAGCGGCTTCTGGATCGGTGTACCGCAGCTTGGTTCATAATAGAAACTATCAAGATCGCACTGAATACTGGTAGTTTGTGGCTTGTCCAAAATATCAGAACACAAAGAATAGGACATGTTGTCTGTTCAAAGGTGAAACTGATAATGAACTAAATTGAGCAGAATGCACACCTTATATAGGCGGTGCGCTCTATCAATAAAATTACTGAACTTCTTTCACCATGCTCATGAGAGGTGTGTACTCCATCACACGATTGCTAATTAAAACGCAATAGGCGGAAGTATTTGCAGGTACTGCACTATTAAATTCCATTTCAATACGAACATCTGTCGATGATTTCAAATGACTTGGTTGGTGTGAACAATCTACAACAATCAGCGGTGTTGATTCACAAAATGTTTTAAAGTCAATTTCTGTTCCGAGTTCGCTATTGATTCAATGATTATAATACGAGGGCGCGAAATCCAGGAACATCCGGTATAAAACTTCCTTCTTACCTAGCAGATTTTCATATGGATAATACTCACTGTTCAAATATACTTTAACATTGTAAATACACAGCTATCGAAATTAGATATTGATTTTTTAATTTTATTCTTACGATCAGTTTGAAATGCAATTATAACGTATTTTGGACTATCAAAACTCGATGTGGTACGAACTGCCCAAGAATGGTTAAGTGAGTTTTGCAAATTTGGTAATTCACAAATTTCCCAATGCCGGAAACCTAATTTCAGTAGAGTGTCAGCATCGAGCAGTCTCAAAAATTTCAGTCTTACATGATCTTCTAAAGTTATGTAGGGCATTCTCCATTGTAGTTTTGTAGTTTTCACACTAACGCTTGTTCCACTTGTAGACTTAACACAATTTAGATCTGTCGGTGACCTCAATAAGACGAGTTCCTGTTTCAAATTTAAAATTATTCTTTGAAAATCTTCAAAAAACGGGAGGATTAATTTCAGCGGTACACAGAAAGTGAATTTATTATCCGTTAGCTCATATCCTGCTCTGTCAAAACCAGCCAAGTGATATGTGTTTTTATAGAATAGAATAGAATAGTTTATTCTCTGCATTTACATATTGTATCAAATATGTTTCACAGTCGTCATACATTATAGACTATATAAAATTTCAATTTCATGAGAATTTACAAATTTAAATGTAAGATAACGTAATAAATACATTTATACATATGTGATATGAATACCATCGTAAATAATCGCAAATAACATTTTAAGCACCTCTCTGATCAAAAAGTTCCACCACACTGTAAAAACACATTTCTATTAGCCAGTTCTTCAATTTATTCTTAAACAAAACTTTGGATTCAATTGTAGATAATATAGGTGGGAGAGAATTCAATATTTTTCTGCTCATGTGATCAGGACTACTTTGGAAAAACGAAGTTCTATGTACATCCAGTCTTAGAGCATTCCTAGACCTCGTGTTGTAGCTATGAATGTCCGATCCTCTAGCCCAGGAAGCTCTATGTTTAAATCCATGTAGTGCAGCCTCGAGTATGTATAGACAGGGAAGAGTGAGAATTCTGGCGCTTTGGAACAGGGGCCTACAAGGGGTTCTGGGAGGTTTCCCAAGCATCATCCTGACTACTCGCTTTTGTGATCTGAATACTCTGCCGAGTCCAGTTGAAGAGCCCCAGAATATCAAGCCGTATGTCAGTAGAGGTTGGAAGTATCCATAATAAGCCGCGAACACTACGCTCTTGTTCATATTCAACGTTAATCTTGAGATAGCAAATGTCGCTCTGCTCAGTCGTTTCACAACTTCGTCAACATGATTGTTCCACCTCAAACAAGCATCAACCTCAATTCCCAGAAAGCCACAAGCACCTTTGTGTTTGATTTCTTTCGAATCCATCTTGAAATCCAGTAAATTAGGGAATGCAGGGCGGTTGGAATCATTAATTATTGAAAAATTGACAAAACAGGTCTTCTCCACGTTGACTTTGAGTCTGTTTGCCCTGCACCAATTCTCGATGCTTTCTATGACGAGCTCTCCCTGCCTTAGAAGTTGCTGCAGATTATTTCCGACAACAAGAAAGTTCGCATCATCTGCAAATAGAACACTACTGGCAACAGGTACATTACTGGGTAAATCATTTATAAACAATGAAAATAATACAGGACCGAGAACTGTCCCCTGTGGTACTCCTCTCTTTATCTGGCAAGCTTTCGATCTGTATTTATGATTCACTATTTTCTGTTTTGTGTCTTCAATTTCTACAATCTGCAATCTATCCGTTGTGAATGATTTCAGCCATTTTAGTGCTGAACCTCTAAAACCATAATGTCGCAACTTCTCTATCAAAATATCGTGCTCAATACTATCGAATGCTCGTTGGAAATCGATAAAGAAACCCAAAGCCTTTTTTTCAGTATCCAGTGACTTGTATATTCGGCAAAGGAAGTTATTAATGGCATCGATAGTCGACTTTCCGTGTCGAAACCCGAACTGACTTGAAGAGAGAATTGCATTTACTTCAAGGTGCTCTGCAACGGTTGTTATAGCCAATTTCTCATACAACTTAGCAAATGAGCTCGTGACTGATATTGGTCGAAAGTTGCTTACTTCTGAAGTGGATCCTTTTTTATGAACTGGAATAACTTTCCCCACCTTCAATTGACAAGGAAACGTTCCTGAGCTGAATGATAAATTGATAAGCTTTGTTGTTATACTTCTTATTGGCTCGAAACACTCCTTCAATATACTGCTTGGAATATCATCCACTCCACTCGACATTTTGCTCTTGACATTTTTCAAGGCTGAAGAAACCTCCTCCTCTGAAAATTTAGGAAATCTATCTAAGGTGGCGCCTACGTACATACGATTTGATAGCAAAGGCTTGAACGATAAGTTTGAGTGCGTAGTTTGATCGGCAACATTTATGAAATACTCATTTATCCTATCTGGTATGAGATCAATCGAGCAGACTTCGACACCATTAATAGTTTTAGGATAATTCTTTTTCACGGTGTTTGCGACCGTCTCCATTTTTATTAACTTCCAAATTAGTTTCGATTTATTTTCTGACGACGCAAACACTCTTTCTGCATACGCTTGCCTTGATGAAACAATTAAATGTCTTATAAGCCGCGACATGTCCTTCAGCCTATCCTTGTATGTTATTTCGGTTGGAAATTTTCTCGCAAGAAGTATAAGATCTCTTTTAGCTTCACAAATGAACTCTAATAGCGGTGAAGTCCACTTTATTTTCTATTATTGGGCGGTCTATATATACATACAATCGCACATTTTGTGTGCACTGCCACTGCCACTTCAAAATCATTGCCCTCTGCCTGTTTAATATCTAGTTTATTAGCCAGTATGCCTCCTCTTGCATAAATTGCCACTCCGCCCCCTTGTCTATCGGTCCTATTTTTTGATGAAATGAGGTTAAAATTACTAATGTTCACTGAGTTATCATTCTGAAGCCAGGTTTCTGATAGGCACAAAAAGTCAATTCGGGTTTTTTTATCATTTTCTTTATATTTTCAAGTTGAATTGCTAGTTCGTCTGTCTTGTTTTTTAAACTTCTAATATTATAATGGACTAAATTGAAGATTATCTTTTTTATCTTGTTTTAGTTTTTCTGAAGTTTTTACGTAAATCAAATTGCTATTGATGCTACCGGTCCTTTCTCTAAAAAACTTTTAATGTTTCTTGTGCCTCTATTTTCCACAACTGGAATCTCCATTTCCCCACTCTGGTTAGTTTCCGTCACTTTCATACTCTGTGACACACTCATCCGCTCGTAAATAATGTCTGGAGTATCTACTGTTACTTGTCTCGGTTTCATTATTATATCTTTTAGTCTTCTAGCGATTACTGATTTACCCCTCCTGTTCAAGTGTAGTCCGTGACGTGTATGTTCACAAGCTTTCAGATTCCACATATCTAGTACTGTCGCTTCATTACGTGCGATATTCTTTAATCCTGCATTGATATTTTTAATTGTAGAATTAATGGTCGATGAATTGGGCAAATCATATCGATATGGAATTGTTCCGATGACGATATTTGTTTTTACTGACAGAGCAAGAAGTCTACATATTTGCTGTCGAAATGCTCTATTATAATTTTCATCCCAATTCAAATTCACGTCGTTTGTACCCCCTATAATTATCACCAAGTCATTGTCGTTCAGATTAGCCACCTCCTTGCTTCTCAGAACTGCATCCACTATCTGTGAATTTTCGCACCCCCAGCACGAAACCAGACACCAAGAAATTGTTTGTCAATGTATTGTTCAAATATGTTGCCTGATCACGGCCTTGGCTATCCGAGAAAATAAGCACTTTTCTTTTCCAATCTTGCGTTTCATTAATTTTATGGTCTGAATTCTTGAGTTCCCAATTGCGCTTGTTTTTAAGTTCATCGACTCGATTGGTGAAACTTGATACAATATCTCTCAATTTATAGTTTTCTTCCATTACAGTATTTATTCTGTCGTAATTTTTCCTTATCTCGAGTTCCATTTCTTGAATTTCTCTATGGAGAGAATTATTATTAACATTAAAATTTTTATTGTTTGCTCTCGGATACCAACTATTTCTAAACTATCACAATCTGCCTTGCATTTACTAGTCGTCAGTCTGTAAGATGTTTCGGTTTGCGTATTAACACTTTGGGAACTTGTATCCAGTTCAGTTTGCATTCCTACATCATTATTGTTTAGAGATAAACTACTATCAAGTATTTTCATTTCCTTGATCTCCTCAATGAGTGCATCTCTTTGAGAGAGTAACTCATCTATGCGCGCAGTGAGTTCCTCCTTCTCTTTGAGTATCAAATCGTCTGTTTGACATTCTGCGTCATTTAGCTTACTCTTTTGTCTACTATTTAATTTGGAGTCGAGTGACAATCTTTGTGTACTGTTTACTACTTTGTCTAGTTGCTCAATTAACCTCCCTTTTGCCTGAACATTTGTGAAATTCGTTGGGACCGGGGGTACTGTATGCTTAACATGCTTCACACTTATTTTTACTTTATCAAGCATTGCGTCGGTTGTAATGGAACCTGAACAACCCTTACTACTGCATTTCCACACCACGTCACCGTTAATCAGCGGATGACTTTTTCTGTAGCATTGATTTCCATAATAAACTCCTAATCCATTCCTAGAATTTTTGTACGTTAATATTGTCATGATAGTTTATAGGGTTTTTATAAATTGAAAAAATCGTGAGTTATTTTGGGTGTAGTCTAATAGCTGCGATATTTTTTTAGCGAGGACATTTATTTATAAATCGGTGAATAAGATAGCGAAGATAAATAGGGTGAGAAAAGATATAGATAATATCTCTGGAGATGTGATAATCCAGTTGCAATTTAAAAATTAATAATTAATAATTATTAACTGCTGAAATAGTAAATTTGAGTGAGTTGATCTACAAAACTTCTAATATATATTATTTAATATTATGATATGCTATTTCTATTAAACTTATCAATAATTCTCGAGAGTATTCTTACTAGAATAGCTTTAATTGTGGATGTTAATCCAATCAATCTTGATTTAGAAATTTGCTGACCTGCTAATTCATATCGTTTCGTCAAAAAGGTTGCCGATTACGTTACTGCTTATTTATAGTCTGCTGCAACTGTGCATCAGTCGGCTCTGTTCCGGTTTTGTACAGTTAACTGTTCCCTCAATCAATATGAATGATTTACAAGGTAAAGAATAGACATCTAAAGAATTTATGCCAATATGTGCCTCATCAGAGTTTTTTATTTCCTGTCCCGAATAAACTGTATGAGTGTGAAATTGGAATTTAGTAATATCATTATAAAACTGAAGGTCTGTCTCCACATCCAGAATTTCACTAATTGCTGCCACTCCCCCTCCTAACATTTCGCCAATCAACTATAAAACCCAACTTTTCTAATATTCTTGCACTTTTAGCCGACAAAGCTCGTTTGTTTTTAGGTATCGCGTTCCTTTCTCTAATGACTTGATTGTGCATGCACGTATTCGAACGTGGGTTGAAAATAAGATAACCCATTACTTTTCACGTATGTGCAACCTAATTGTAATTGTATCTCCACGGAAATCAATAAACGATCCGTTCTGGTCTGTTACCTTTACATTAATAGTTTGAATTCGATGCGTATTCAAGGTACATAATAATCGGTGATGGTACTTCGTTTATTAAATAACCGCTAGGAACCTTGGTAAAAATTTTAGATTATATGTTTTTGTTTTCCCTCAGAGTAACTGCGCAAGCTAAATTACACTCAACTACATACTGTCAACGCTTGTTATGTTAACCAAATGTTTGGATAATGCCATTTATTTGCCTGCAAAACAACATTATCAAAACCAAGTATCTTAGCAATCAAATCAGAACGTGTTAAATCAATGGGTTTATCAGAATGAATTTCAATCTTCATAGTATTTGCGTTTGCACGTATAATAAGTTTATTCTTCTTCCCATCAATATTCAATTTATTCTTTAAAGATTTTAAAATATCCTCAACTTCATATGCACCAGTATCCAACTCGATTAATCTATCACCATATTTGAAGCTGGAATTGTTCCTTTGTTAATGTTTGCAATACTATTGTAACTAGAAAAATTAATCAATCCAATTTCCCATTCACGATTTTTATCTAATTCTATAATTTCTTGTAAATGTTCATAGAGGTTACTCGTGTTAGATCGTGATGTAATAACTACCATCTTTGTGTGTTCACCACAAACACTCAATTACAACTGATTTGCAAGAAACAATAATGTAAGATGACCACAAAAATCGCTATTTAATGGTTTGCATATGCTCCACATTATAAAATATATTTACTCCATTTTCTTTTTTCCAATATTGGTCCAATTCGTATGGAGGTTGTCAATTTCCAATGGATCAAAATACCAAACATTAGAGCCAACTTTCTTATATTACCCAATGTGTCCCATCCTTGCTTTCCCTTGCTAATTCACATGGCATTCTCGTTTTTTAGAATTTTTTTGGGTAATGCATCTAGCATATATTTATGCCTCTTAGCTGAATCTGTAATAATTTCGACCAATCAATCAAATCATAATTACTCAATTCTCCTCAATATCATACCTTCTTCTTCTTTGTCTTCTTCCTACTCTTCTTTGTTGTTCTACGTTTCTTAACTTGAGGGAATAAACTCCTCCATATGATGATGATGGGGGTAGGGTGGAACTCTCCCTCCACTAATACTAGAAAAGGCTTCAAAAAATCCTTTTCCTGCAATATGCTTTTTCAACTGAGCTATAGCTTTGCGTCTAATATCGTTACTATAACTTCTCCTCTCATTCTTCTTCTTCTTCTTCTTTCTCAAAGACCCACCAAACGCCGCTTTAGCTTTCATGACGTTTGTAACAAGATAGCTAAGTGCTTTCTCGGCAAGGGTGTTGAGGATTTTTGAAAATGTCCCATGCAGCGTTTGCTAGAGCTCTGTCAGCTACCGCTCGAGTTTTATTATCGCTATTTTGAGTATAGGCTATATTGTATCTTGCAAGCTCTATCTAATGAATTTATCCTTGATCACCCTCTTTAACCTTTCATTAACCTTTGTGCCCAGGCCACAATACTCATATCCCGGAATATGATATTCTTCTCCCAGGTTATCAATTACCTTATTTAAAATAGTTGATGTCACATTACCTGCCAAACCTGACACACCTTTAAAAACTCTTGCCGCTGAACTCAAGATTCCTTTACCCCGTTTCCTCGAACTCTGCTTTTTTCTCCTACATACCATTTTTCATTACCTTTCAACTCAATGGCTGAACATTAACTGAGGTTAATTAATCAATACACCAACTTGAATTGAATCGAATTGGTTTAATTTTCAATCGAGTTGGAAATGAATTCACACCATGTATCAGATTGCTATGTGCTTATAACATTGCTTGAATGATAAGAATATTATTTCAAATCTGGAAGGTGAATGCGATTTGAAAAGGGGGGGGGGGGGAAATGATGCTGGCATTGCACGCCCACCCACATCTGCAGGAACACGTGCCAAAACAGATGTAGGAGGGAGCGAGTGAGAAGCCAGCACCGCTTGCCTGTACAGCTGTGTGTGTTGTGTGTGTGTGTTGGTGTGTGTGTGTGTGTGTGTGTGTGTGTGTGTGTGTGTGTGTGTGTGTGTAGCGGTAAAGACTAGTGAGCATGCTATAACTATAAAAGACCCAGTCACCTTATTCAAATATCATTCACAACAGAGCAGCTGAACCAGCATTTCTTCTTCTGTGTGTTTCTACTATTCATTACGAACTTATCAACAACAACACAACAACAGGTAAGAATTGAAAACATTTTTTATCAAATATGCCACATTTTTATCTATCTATTCACACATACATATAATATCATGTAAAGCATGTTAATGCTGGGTGCTTAGCGACATAAAAATTGTTAAATGCTAATTAGCATTTAACAATTTTTATGTCTGTCATAAAAGCATTAACATGCTTTACAAACAGAGATAATGTTTTACACTTCAATTTGAAATTTTGAATGTCTTTTTCGCTCAAAATCCGGGCGAATCTTTCTGGCAAATAAACATCAGTTGTTCTTAGTCCAGGCACCCGGATTTTGACCACAATTCGGCGACCGTGCTGGTTGGACGCCTCTCTCACGTCGCATATTGGGTAATGTAACCCCTCTTCCAGCTCACGGAGAGGCGTCCATGGTTTCTCGACCCGACTCGTTCTCTATCTCCACTTCCTCCTCCTCCTCCCTTCGTCGCACCTCCTCCATCAGCGGCAGCATGGATGAGTTCTCTTCCAGCACACGTTTCTGTTGAAAAAATATTTCATTAGACTCTTATTTGTTTCAGATTTTTCATCATCAAATCATACGAGAGAGAGAGAGAGAGGGAGAACTTGCTCAACAGATTCACTATTCAAACTGAAAGTAAGTAATAACTCGGAAATTCTCCGATACTTGAACTCAATTCAAATGCTAGATAATTGACTCAAAAATATTTCAGTTCATTACATGCTCATTTTTATCAACAATAATTTTGTTTTCACACGGAATATTATAAAACAGTTTATGCATGTGAATGCATTTTTCATAATTCAAATAACAATGTATTATTCGAATCATT